>NC_142543.1:5255416-5420833 GCF_056151865.1 Erythranthe guttata | reverse complement strand
ATTTTGAATTATAAAAAGAAAAAAAATAAAAAACCGATTTTGAACCGATTTTTGACCGAGTTTGATCCGCCTTAAAGGTTTGACCGCCTCAAACCGCCTCAGACCGCCTCAAACCGCCTCACAGGCAAAAAACCGATTTTTCAAACCTTTACACTAAAATCGTAAAGGTTTTGGACCGCCTCCGCCTCGGAGACCGATTAATCGGCCGCCTCGGTCGATTTTTAGAACACTGATTTATACCAATTGGTAAAGATATTTAGAATATCCGTGATAATGATAAACAAAAACCAATCGACAATCTCACTTGGTGTGATCAATATTTATCTTATCTAGACCCACATACCTCTGAATGTAAAAATGAGATCCATAGAATCATTCATTTACCAAATATTGTTAATAGACTTCTTGATGCATTTAATGATGCCAGCAAAGTCACGAAGTCTTATATTCCAGCTGTGAATGTTCCAGCTAGGATCGCTGTTCCTGAAGAACATGCGAAAATTAATGATGATCCCCCACGACAAAAACGGGGTAGACCTATTGGATCAAGGACGTTGTTCCCTAAAAAAGAAAGGGTAAAATCGATGAACTCTCGAACAAAATGGTTCCTAGTTAGAATGCTGAGGCTGAATCTATTGAGCCTGATAACGAAAAAGTGATATCAAATTCCGGGAATACCGAGAATCCCATAAGTTATTGTAATGAAATATGGGATAGAAATGAGAAATCATCGATAATATTTTTCATTCTCGGTTGCACCAGAAATTATGTACGATGATTATGATAATAGTGAACCGCGTTCTATAATGGAATGCCGGCAAATAAATGATTGTCTTAAGTGGGAGGAATCAATAAAATATGAATTGGCTTCTCTAGGAAAACAAAAAGTATTCAGACAAACTGTTCAAACTCCGGATAATATTAAGCTCGTTGGGTATAAATGGTTATTTGTCCGCAAGAGAAAGGAAAACAACGAAATTGTAAGATATAAAGCCCGCCTTGTAGCTCAAGGTTTCTCCCAACGGTCTGGGATTGATTATGATGAGATGTATTCACTAGTTATGGATACGATCACTTTTCGTTTTCTTATCAAATGGTCGTCCAAGAGGGACTGGACATGCGTCTTATGGACGTTGTGACGGCCTATCTGTATGGTTCACTTGATTCTGATACTTATATGTAAATTCCCGATGGATTTAAAATGCCAAATTTGGGCGCTCCTCGTGAGCTGCACGCAATCAAATTACAAAGATCATTGTACGATCTAATGCTATCCGATCGCATGTGGTATCATAAATTGAGTGAATACCTTATCAGGGAAGGTTATAAAAATGATGACATTTGCCTATGCGTTTTTATTAAGAGATCAGAAATCAAATTTGCTATCATTGCAGCTTATGTAGATGACATGAACATCACTTGCAACCTTGAAAAGTTAGCCAATGCTGCTGAATATTTAAAGAAAAAGTTTGAGGTCAAGGACCTTGGAAAAATCAAACTTTGTGTTGGATAGAGCTTGAGCATAGGTAATATACTAAACGATTGCTCAAAAGATTTAATATGAAACATGATAATCCATTGGGTACCCCTATGGTTGTGCGCAATTTAGATATTGAAAAGGATCCGTTCAGATCCAAAGAATCCAGTGAAGAGAAACTTGGCCAAGAAATACCATATTCCAATGCTATCAGAGCGTTAATGTATCTAGCACAATCCACTCGACTAGACAA
The DNA here is from genome assembly GCF_056151865.1 of Erythranthe guttata. Lineage (NCBI taxonomy): Eukaryota > Viridiplantae > Streptophyta > Magnoliopsida > Lamiales > Phrymaceae > Erythranthe > Erythranthe guttata. Next base: position 5,419,103 of record NC_142543.1, on the reverse strand, counting down.
TTTTGTCGTAAATGTGCTTGCACAATACAGTTCTGAGCCTACCCGAAGACACTAGAATGGTGTTAAACATATTTTTCAATATCTCCGTGGTACTGCAAATTTGATATTATTTTATTCGAAAAGTAAAACCAACCAAGGATTAGTTGATTATGTCGATACGGGATATAGATCTGATCCCCACAAAGCTCGCTCACATATGGATGTTTGTTTTGTTATAATGGTGCAGGTATATCTTGGCGCTACCAAACAGGCGTTCGTGGCTACCTCCTCAATCCATTCTGAAATAATAGTCTTCTATGAGGCAGGGAGATAATGTGTTTGGCTACGATCGGTTATTTCGTATATACAAAACTCATGCCAATACATCCAGTTACAGACACGCCCAACGTCATATGTGAAGACAATGCTGCTTGTATAGCGCAAACAAATGGCGGATATATAAAGGGTAATAGGACCAAACATTTATCACCAAAGTTATTCCATACACATGAGCTTGAGAAGAATGGAGAGATCGATATTTGACAAGTTGGCTCATGCGAAAACATTGCTGATTTGCTTACAAAGTCTTTGCCGACTTCTACTTTTGAGAAATTGGTATATTCCATTGGATTGAGAAGAGACAATCTGAAGCAAGATTGACGCCCCATCTCAGAAGCTGTATTGCTCATTTCATGGGGAGTAATGGTGCGCTGCACTCTTTTTCCCTTATGATTGGTTTTGTCACATTCGATTTTCCAGCAAATGTTTTAAACGACGCAACTTATGCACGCGGCTTGACTTGAGTTATGCACTCTTTTTTTCTTCTGACCAGTTTTGTCCCTTTTGGTTTCCCGCCTTGAAGTTTTTAACGAGGCATTCATATCTTTCACTCATCCAATTTTACAGTCGAAACTATAATGCTTCATCCAAGTAGGAGTATTATAATAATAGATTTTGGATATATCTATTCGAAATATGGACTCAACATCATTATCCTACGAGCTAAAGTATTCAGTAGAGTTATCCTTACAAATACGTGTCCGTGCACGGGTTGATTTCTGTCTCATCAGATGATGACAATGCATTGTAAATTTGTGTATAAATTCATGACATTGTGAATTTAACAAAACATATTTTTTTCGGCAATTGAAGCTTTACACTATTCTCTCTCTCTTAATATTTCTTTTGTTTTCAAGTTTTGCAAATATTTTGCTCAGTCAGTAACAAAACTATTTCATACTTTGATTTTATTATTATATAGTTATATACTTTATACATACTAAAGAGTTTATTCTATAATATTTATTTGTTTAAAAAGTGACTCAGAATTCTCTTTTTTTTAAAACATGTAGGAATAATCAATGATCCAATACTTTTATTAAAAAAGGGCAAATTCCACTTTCCCATGTACTCTTCGTCAAAATCATTTTACTCCTTCTACTTTCGATTGCATCGATTTGTCCCCCTCACTTGTAAAGTTTTCTTAATGTAGTCCTTAACGTTACTTTTTAGCAGTATTCTAAAAATCGGCCGAGGGGACCGATTAATCGGTCTCCAAGTCGGAGGCGGTTCTAAACCTTTACGATTTTGGTGTAAATGTTTGAAAAATTAATTTTTGGCCTATGAGGCGGTCGTGGTTGGAGAGGGTCAAACTTTGGAAGCAAAAATCAGCCAAAGACCGATTTTTTTTATTCAAAATAAAAGTTGGGCTCATTAAAAAAATAAGTTTTTGCTTTATTTTGTTTACGTTAATTGTTATTGTTAAAGAACGTAATAATATATTCTTGTAATGTTCAAGAATAAATTTAAATTCAAAAGATTTGCGTTTTATTTCTATTTTATAAGGATTATTATTGTGTTATGATTTTACTATTATTAAATTTTTATTATGCTACTAGGATATATAAATGATAGGGATATAACCATGTTTAAATATCTTCTTACATATGTTTTGAGTGTTTACAAATAATATCTAGAAATTTATTATATAAAATTTTAAAAACCAATTTTATTTTCGATTTTATCCCCGATTAATCAACGCCGCACCGATTAATCGTGAGGCGGTGTCTAACCGCCTCTAACTCGATTTTCGCTTTTTACAGCCTTACTTTTTAGAGGTCTGACCTTGATACCATTACGTTAACGCTGGGAAATTACAAAATTTCTCTTGGCTTCTCCCATTTCGATCCATTGTGTTCTCCCTTTGGCTGCATATATCCCTTGATGGGGATTCAATGACAAACAGAGATTCATCGACCTTGGAGGTGGAAGTTCTTTCATAATGAGCACCTCCTCTTGAATAATGGCGACCTGCTCCACTTCTGGTGGCTACAATGGCTCACAGGATGTCAACGAGGGCAGAGAAAATGTATTTGAAGAAATTAATAGAAGAATATGGTGGAACAAAATGATGATAATGATCTGTCGACCACGAATTGGCGACGAAATATTTAGGTGCAGATTGTGTGGCGTTGATTGATTGATGGCTTGAAGCTCCACCGATTCAACTCAAACCTTGACTAGGCTGAGTTCAACTAGGAGTTGTGATGGGAATTTTAGTAATTTTACAGGCTTGACCTGTGTCGAGGTCAAACCTCTGAAAACTTACGTTGAAAACAACATTGGAAAAATTTTACAAGTGGAGGGAGGCAAATCGATGCAATCGAAAGTAAAAAAGTGTAGAGTTATTTCAACCTAGAGTACAAGGGGACAAGTGGAATTTGCCCTAGAAAAACACACATTTTTTTTGTATTTATTTGCATACATCCAAAAGAGTGGGTGTTTTAATCCTTATTTTATATATATACACACACCCCTAAGTGGGCCTCTAATAGACTCACTAGTTATATTACTATATTGGGCCGGAAGATAAGGCCCAAAATGACGAGTCCACTAGATTAAGGGTTCAAGCCTATTAAACTGATTAAAGACTTAACTAGAGTTATTATGATTCTACCATTGATTAAATATAAGGGTTTATTAGGGATAACCCCCTTGTTCATATTTTCTAATGAGGTAGATCCAATTATTTTTTCCATTTTTGAGATACACCCAATTTTGCCAACTTGGCAAAATATATTATATAATTTCCCTTTAATACCCCTGTTTTATTTCTAAACGGAATTTATTTCCTTTACTACGTGATTTGAGATTTGCTGATACGTTGCCTAAAATCACGGAATAAATTTACGTGAGATCATTGGCTGCTATATCAAATCGTGTACAATATTTTTTGAAGATTCTCTTCAGCGTTCCAGCGGTTTTTATCGTCTTTGAAGATTTCTGCACCGTCGTGGAAATAGGATCGGATTTGAGCTTTCATTGGTGGACGTTGTTAAGCGGGTATGAATGCGTTTTTTTTTTCGTTTTTATTTTTCGCTCAATGTCCAGAATTGTCGTGTACGATGGTTAGACATTTTTAAGAGTTGTGTTGGTACTTGATTCTATTAAGTAGAACGTTTTGTTAACAAAATTATTCCGTCATATATACATCGTTATTTTTGGCGGATGATATTTGTTTGGAAGAGGTTTGAACGAGTTAGAAGAGGATGGTTCACGCATATCGGACCAGAGTTGTTTTATATGAGTTTCGTAGTTAGTTTATGCAATAATTGAAATAACTGTCCGCTGTGGTCGAGTTCATGAGTTTGATCCCGTTCGATAGTTGGTTTATTTGTTTATAACAACACATTTTAGGGTGCTGGGTAGTGTACATTAAAATATATTTCGTAGTATTCTTTTTTAATTTAGCGTATGGATTTTGCATTTTAAGTTTTTTTTTGATGATATTAATGTATTGTCATTCAAATGTATTTGCAGTCTATTTAATCATTTTTTAGTATTCTGAATTTTTAATTTTGTTTCATGATTTTAGGTTTTTTCGATGGCGAATTTCGTACGGATTTTGTTGAGGTTTGGTGGGTTGGTTGCTATAATGAGGTGTTTACGATGTAATGGCTCGGTAACTTCGGTCAAGTGTTAAACCGTTGTAATACAGTAGTATACTATTATGAATACCGTATGATACTACCATTATCATTTTATTATACTATTATGAGATTATTAATGTACTAGAGTTTTTTAACTCGACATATTGGTTTGATTGTGTTATGATGTGTTTTATGTATTTTATCAAAACCCTAGATTGAAATTATGAGATTATTAATGTGCTATTTTATTGGTTATGTTGGAATACTTTACGTTGGTTTTGTTCTCAATGTTCTTGTCATTTCAGTGGTATATTGTTTGTAACACAATTTCATATCACTACTATAACCGTAATATACTATCATAGCAGATTAATGTACTATATTGAAATTATTAATATACTATGTGGTTGAATAATACGGGATCCATAGTCGAGTAACGAGATCCATAGTCTAATTAGATCAATAAGATAGTCTATTACATGATATAAGGAAAATTACCCTAATTGATTAGTATTTCAAACAAACATATTATTCAGTTTCCATATATATTATTATTTTTTCATATGTATTATTATTTACCCTAATCGTTTTCATATAATAAGGAAAATTACCCTAATTGATTAGTATTTCAAACAAACATATTATTCAGTTTCCATATATATTATTATTATTATTCTAGGGTTTTGATGATTCTTCGGCCCATAGTCGATTAACGAGATCCATAGTAAAATTATACCAGTGGGATAGTCTATTAAATGATATGGGATAGTATATTAATACAGATGTAATTCGACTATGCATCTCGTTAATCAACTATGGGCCGAAGAATTATCAAAACCCTAGATTTGAGTAATCCTAGATTTGAGTAACCCTAGATTGGAGCAGTGACGGCGGCGGCGACGGCGGCCAACGACGATATCACTTCTGGTGGATGTCCTGCCCATCAATTGTTGCAATATCACTGATTTAGTGCTCGAATTCGGTATGTGATTATAACAGATCTGCAATTACACAAACGTGATAGTCGATTTAGCCAAAACATATCAACAAATCGATGGATGATAGCGATTCAGCGAGTGGCGACGACGTACCTACGGAGGCTTGGTCGGAGTGCAGAAAAATCGCCGATCCACGGCCGTGCAAATTTCTGGTTTTGGGAGGGTTTGCAGTTTTTTTTATAGTGGGTTTGTGGTGATAGTGTTTTAACGGGAAAATAGGGAGATATTTGATATTATTTCAAAAGGTAAAGTAACGGGATTTATGGGATTTAATTGAGGGTAATTATGTAATTTAGAAAAGTTTGGGTTTTTATCAAAATGACAAATTTAAGTTTAGGTCTACCCCTATTATTTGAATGTTTAAGGGGGTTATATCTAATAGACCCTAAATATAAATAATATGTATAGTTCATTGTAAAAAATACATTCCAACAAAGCTCTTGAATTCTATTGATTGAGTAGTCTCTACATTACATTGGATCCAAGAAACTCCCGCATCAACACTGACTTAGTTCAGAATATATATACATAAATCAGACCATTCGAGAAAGTACTTTTATGCAGTAGGTAGATTCAGACCATTCGAGAAAATAATGTAGTGATTTGGAATCGGATTTGGATTTGGGCTTGGGGCCCAAATCACGCCGGCCGGTCGCACGGCGGCGGCAGCGCGTGTGGGCATGATTTGAAACACATAACATATAAGCCTTTCTCCCAAACAAAGTTGAATGCCCAAAGGGCGTGACCCTTTGTCCCAACATTTTGATATATATACAGCTCAATACTTCTCTACTTTTCCAATGTGGGATAACTCAAAATTCCATTTTCCTTATATTTTGGACTAGTAATTTTTCATTCACCACAAAATTGGTTTTATATTAATCTAATCCAAAAATTGATTTATATAATCAATTAGACCGTATAATAACATTGATAAAAAAATGTTCATGACTCAATTTTTAACCGATTTTCCCAACAATTTATATATATATGTGTGTGTGTGTGTGTGTGTGTGTGTGTGTGTGGTTTCTATGAACAATACTCGGTATACACTTCACCATAGATGATGTATATAATGTATCATATATAGCATAATGTGATCGAGAAGCTAGGACTATATATACATTATAACTTACTATACATAATTTTTTGTGAGTAAAAAGTGCTGAATCAGATGAAATTAGAATAAGATTTATGCACTAATTCTTGAGAGAAGGGATGCACCTAACAAAATATAATTAATACAATACTTTAGTGAGGCCCTAGGAGAATGTCTGAAATGCCAAGATGGCCACTATGACATGTTCCCTTAGAAATTTAATTTAAAGCCACCGTGCTTAGTGTACAAGAGAAGGGAATAAATTGGGAATACCAAGTTTTTAAAATCTCTACATGTTATACACTATACTGTAGTTTTTAAAATCTATATTATAATTTTAATTGTTTTGCTTTTTCAACGGTTTAAGAATTTTATATAGTAATGCTAAAGTTGAGGCGTTTAGAGCATGTTTAATATTGTTACTAAGCCCTCTTTATCGGAATATGATTAGTCACGATAAAATTAAATAATCTGATAAAAAAAATAATGATAACATAATTTTTTTTGGTCGACCCATCAAGTTATGGAGGATACCAAACATTAAACGAAGTCCAATTATTTGGCTAATCATGACTAATTTGTTTAACCAAATGAAGCCTAAATGTATTATATTGTTTTTTTTAGGTTCACAACACATTGCAAAAATAAGTTTATATTTATAAATTTTAATTAAAATGGCATCTATATTATAATTTTATCATAATGTAAGCATGACAAAAAAATCTAAATTAATCCAAATTATTCTAATTATGTATCGTACTTAATATTTTGGGGATTCATGGCATCGTCTCACATTACTTTTTAAGTCATTGATAAAAAAAAAATCAAAAATAAGTAAATATTCAGAAATTTTATTTAAAATAATACAGGTTTGAACCCTTTTATTTTATATTTTAAATATGAAATATGATATATATATATATATATATATATATATATATATATATATATATATATATATATATAATTTCTATAAAATTATGGAGAAGAAACAAAAAAGTTAAGAATTAAGACACAGATTTACAAAAAATTTAGGGGGGCCAAAAATAATATTAAAATAATACAATGCCCGAATACCTATTTTTTTTTTTTTTTTTTATCTTAGGGGGCAACAGCCCCCCACCCCCCATTGTTCCGCCCATGTCCACACTGAAATCCCAGATGTAAATAGCAATGCAAAAATATGACCAGGGTGATAAGTATTTATTGAAATTTATTTCCACGCCTGCAACAAATGATCATCTTCATCTTGACACTGTGATGTATAGAAAAAAGAGAAAATATTAGGTGCTTGGAAATTTGTTTTGTTTATATATTTTTTATTTCAATCTATTGATTTTTTTGTACATTTTTATTCCATCGTGTTTGTCCGAAATCCTCTTTCGGTCATCATGTTCTAAGATGGACAAACTATGCACTTACGTCTATGGCAACTGTCATATCCCCACTCATATTTGATAATCTATTGCGATCTTTGGGGTCAGTAAATCCTGGTTGATGCATATCTTGTTCAAATATTCCCTCAACACACTGGCCACGGTCAATAATAATCTGTTGCTATTTTTGGCATACGATTTTCCTAGAGAATTGATGGTTTGACTTGATATGCTGCAGGAGGCCTTATGGCACCCTTAGTTTATTAACCATCATGATGTCTGAAGTCCTTAGAGACTTTATGAACTGTTACAGAGCAGAAGGTACATGTTATTGTAGCGATTTGCAAAGAAAAATGAGTGCATCGAATGAGGATCGAGATACGGAACCCAATGAAGTAAAATTTGTTCGGTTTTATTCTATAAATCGCGAAAACGCGACTCATGACCAAACCGGGCGCTAAAAACCCGATTCTCGCCCGGTTTGGGCGCGCAAAAGTCTTTCTCGCGCCCGGTTTGGGCGCGCAAAACAGCTTACCGCGTCCGGTTTGGGTGCGCGCGCAGACTGAGATTTAATACATTAAATTTTACCAGTTTTAGGCACATTTGGTCCATTCCGTTAACTAATTATTAAGATCTTCTAAGGAAAAATACTTTTGTGGAGCTAAAATTAAAATTTTGATTTTCTTTTTTGGCTAGAAAAAATACAACTAGTAACTAGTGTTTTATTTTTGCTATATATTTTAATTAGAAAAAATAAAAATGTTTCTTATATTTTTGTTAATTTATCACATAGTTTAAAATTTTTGTGTGCTATATATAATAATTTTGTGATAAAAATAACCATCTAAATAACCGCAGTTGATGATTTAAAATGTTCATTTAATTCGTATTTCACCAATTGACCATTCTTCTACTGTAACCCTTTGCTGACCACCGTTGACAGACGTTTTTTTTTTTCTTCTTTATATTTACTACCTTTCTTTATCGCAATTTTTTTCCCAACAATGTTGTTGTGTTGGCGGATAATGTGTCGACCGATTAGAGCAACATTTAAATAAATAACTTTTTTTTGTACTATTACGTTGTTGACCACCTTTATACTGTTGACTGTCGTTATTATATTGTTGACACAACATAATAGCCGATAATATTTTATTTATGTTGTGTTGACTGGTGAACACTGTAACATTGTCGGCAATACAATAACAGAAAAAAAATGTCGTTGTCTTGACCAGTCAACATAGCAACATTACCGATCAACACAACAATGCTGCTGCAAAAAGAAATTAAAAAAGTTAAATATTTTTTTTTTTTTAATTGATGACATTCGCAATCAATAAAAGCAACATTTCGGGGAATCTTATTTTTATGTTGTTGTACTGACTCGTCAACACAACAACATTGTTAGAACGGAGATTTTTCTTTTTAATAGCAAGTAAACAATGATCAACGTCGGTTGGTAAAATATGGGTAAAATTAGGAATTCAATCTAAATTGAGTGTGTTTAAATATTTAAAGATATTGTTTTTAAAAATGACAATTCTAATTCTTTTTTTAATTTTAGCCCAAAAATAGCGATTTTTGTCAGATATAAACAGTCAGGTGACGAAGAAGATCAAATGTGTGGAAAAATGGTAAATTTAATGTGTATTGTGTCCACCTTGGATTATGGGGAACCAAAAGTGGAATCGAGACAAACACGAGGGACAACAAAATATAATTCTCTCATATGAACAGTCATAAGTGGTTTACATATATTTTTTGTTTCACAACAAATTATGTTATGCTCAGTAGTTTATTAGCACAATTCTAAAACTCGCTAAGATCAACCAAAGAACTCAAGCAACAATTCACTTAACCTCATCAACTATGGATCAACAATTTTTAGTTTCACATGCACAAAAAATCCTAACTTCGTGCAATGAGGATCAAAAGATTGTGCATAAAATTAAAGAAGAGCAGACTTACGTGGTTCGATCAATGCGTTGATCAAACAAGACAAGATTACAGAGATTACAAGATGAATAGGAAGCTCAAGAAATCTTTTCATATTTCTTGTCTCAACCTCACTTCTTTTTTTTTTTTTTTTTTTTTATCTTTTCTTTTATGTGTTAATTGTCTATTGTGTGTACAACTAACTAAGGAGATCCATATTCCATATAAATATGGATGTTATTCTTCTAGAAGCAGCGGCTATAACTGCCACCTCATGAAGAAGTTAAGTTTAGGCTTGAGTTAGTTATCATCTGCACTCAAGTGCACATCTCTTAATGATCGTGAGCTCCTCGTCTTATGTGGTACGTGGACTGATTTATCCTCCCAACCAAAGTTCATAGATTGAAGATCGATTCTTAACAAGCATGTTTATTAAATGTGCTAAGTAGAGAAAATATAATCGAAAACAATAAATAGGAAAATAAAATTATAGTATTCATATCTCAGTATCCATGTACAACGAGTATATATAAGCAGTGACGGAATGTGTGTTTTTAAATATAAAATGCAACTAAAATAGGATACATGGTATATGCGGTAAATATTATCCTTAGAATTGAATGAAACTTTTTGTGTTGATCAGGTATCCATTATGGGTAAAGATTGGGTGTTGTTCATGACATAGAACACACACACAACATATATATATATATATATATATATATATATATATATATATATATATATATATATATATATATATATATATATATATATATATATATAATAGTTACTAAATTATGTTGTTTTAGAGTATAATATAGAGTAAGGACTTACAAGCTTTGACGTTGCAGTAAAAAATATTCTTTATTTTACAGTCGCATGAAAGAAAAAGAATTATCCAACTTTTGAGATTTTTCTGATCTTTATATATTTTTTATCACAAACTATTGAATTTTGATTTTATATTGTTGGTTTTGGATGTATTAATTGTTCTGATATTGTATCAATTTCACGCATTTTTTATCCGAGCTGAACTTTAGTTATGCCTCAGCTTGGTCAGATTATTACATAATGTACTACTAAAATGGAGAAAAAATATTTGAATAGATATTTCATGCCCTTAAGTGTAGTGATGATTTGTTGAACTTTGTTTTGAATTACATTTTTATATCAGATTTTCTGCATGGATATCAAAGTGATAAGAGGAATCATATTGATCCTGTGAAGTGATAAGAGACTTCGTGTTCATATGGTAACTATCTAATGAACTTTGATAATTGTAGACGTGGAGAGAAATACCAAGAGGAATCACGTAATTTTATAATATAACTCGTGCACGAGGAGGAGATTTAGATATGATTTTGTGTCCTTCTTTATGTAGAAACCTACAAACCCACCACTTTAATACTATGTATAAACACTTAACAATAAAAATGATTGATCCTAACTACGAAATTTGGATTTTGAACGATGAAAGATCAGGTTAATCAATTCAATATGATAATGTGGAAAAGACTGAGAATATATGATGTACAAAAAATTCTATTTTTTAAATGATTGAGTCTCATGAGGAACCAAATGTAACTTGTTGACGGAATGTGAACTCATGTTCTTGTGAATCTTCTGCATAATCATTGTTTTAATGTCTCATAAACGTCATTTTATGTATCAAGGTCTACAATAAGACCAATTGCTTCTTCTGAAAGTGTACTGATGGCCGACCATCCGCGAAGACGATCTGTCTTTCGCCAAGTTATATAGGCGCCACTTCATTTTGGTGCGGAAGTTTACGTGGTTGCGGTGGTATAGTTTCTGGTGTGGTGGATGTAGGTGGGGCTGAATCTTCTGTAAAATTGATGAAACACATAATGAAAAAGATGATTTTTTTTCTTATATTTCATCAATGAGTGCTTGTACATTTATATACACACAAAAGAGAAACAATAAAATGAATAAAATAATTACACCTAATCAAATCAATAATCAAATCACTAATTAAGACTTGATTGAATCTAATCAAATCACATAATTAAGGTTTAACTATCAATTCAAATCACCTAAATATTCCTCTAACACCCCCCGTCAAGTTGGAAGTGGTATTGATATGTCAAAAACACCCAACTTGCGAACTAATCGTCGATAAGCTTCACCTCCAAGTGGTTTCGTAAAAATATCTGCCAGTTGATCGCTAGAACGTAGGTATGAGGGAGCAATAAGACATGCCTTAATTTTTTCTCAAACATAATGACAATCAATCTCAATGTGTTTGGTGCGTTCATGAAAGACAAGATTTTCTGCAATGTGTATAGTAGCTTGGCTATCATAATGAACTGGAATTGGCTGAGAGTGGTTGAAACCAAGATCCGTTAGAACATATTTTAACCACTGTAACTCAGACGTAAGTGCAGCGAGAGAACGATATTCGGCTTCGGCAGAAGAACGAGAAACGGTTGGTTGTTTCTTAGTTTTCCAAGAAATAGAACTAGAGCCTAACATGGTGAAATAACCAGTGGTAGACCGATGAGTGATGGGACAACCATCCCAATCAGAGTCAGCATATCCTATTAGATTGAGAGAACTAGATGTAGAAAGGAATAAACCTTTACCAACAGTACCTTTAAGATAAAGAATGATTCGATTAGCAGCATCAAGATGAGTAGAATGCGGATTTTGCATGAATTGACTAAGAGTATTTACCACATATTGAATGTCAGGTCGTGTTACAGTGAGATATAGTAGACGTCCTATGAGACGTCGATAGATTGATGGATCGGGAAGAGGAGTCCCATCATGTGGACGTAAACGAAGATGTGGTTCCATTGGAAAATCAGACGGACGAGAACCAGTTATCCCGGAATCAGATAAGATGTCTAGAGTATACTTGCGCTGACATAAAAAAATGCCTTGTTTAGAACGAGATACTTCAATACCCAAAAAGTATCAAAGATTACCAAGATCTTTTATGGAAAAAAAATTGGCAAGAAATTTTTTGATATCAGAGATAACATCATCATTATTTCCTGTAATGATAATATGTATACAAATGGATGTCTTATTACGAATATACGTAAAAAGACTGTAGTCTGAAATTGATTGACGAAAGCCTCGACTAATAAGAGTGGTTGAGAATTTGGAGGACCATTGACGAGAAGCTTGTTTAAGACCATAGATTGATTTATTTAATTTACATACACGAGTCTCCTCTTTGTGAGAGAAGCATGGGGGAAGTTTCATATAGACCTCTTCATTAAGATCTCCTTGAAGAAATGCATTGTTAACATCAAGTTGGTGGATGGACCAACTTTAAATGGCAGCAATTGAGAGAAGGAGACGTACAGTAACTAGTTTTGCCACAGGTGCGAATGTATCATGATAATAAATTCCTTCAATTTGAGTGTAACCTTTGGCAACTAGACGAGCTTTATATCGATCAACTGAACCATCTGACCGATATTTAATTTTGAAGACCCATTTACAACCAATGGGTGATTTGCCGGGTGGAATTTGACATAAGGACCAAGTGTTATTTGATTCTAGAGCTCCAATTTCCTTGACCATTGCATCACGCCATTCAATTAATTTTATGGCTTGAGAATATGATCGCATCTCTTGATTCTTAATGACATTTGTGAGAAAAGCTCGATGAGAATGACTTAAATTACTAAAAGAAAAGTAATTTGCTAGTGGAAAATCAGTGGATAGTGAAATATGATTACAAATATAATCATTGAGACGCTTTGGTTGTTGACAAATGCATTACGAACAATTGTTGGAGAAGATGAGTCATAAGGTGGTGTGCTATCGGAAATAGATGGAGAATTAGTTGAACCATCAAGTTGAGAAGGTGAGGAAGGAGATTCGGAAATAGAGGGAGAATTGATTGAATTATCAAGTTGAGAGGGTAAGGGAGGAGATGGGTGGCGAGTCATCCAAGCTCGTAGTTTCATTATGAGAATTAGAATCACCCGAAGGGGGATCGGTGAGTGGAGTAGGATAGTTAAAAGTCCCATTGTCATTGAGCGGAGTAATTGAAATTGGATCTTATGAAGATGAATTTGCAAGATCATGATATCGGAAAATTGACTCGTGAAATATGACATCGCGTGAAACAAAAATTTGACGAATTTTGAGGTCGTATATACGATGTCCCTTTTGGCCATAAGGATAACCAACAAAGATACCAGGTTTTGCTCGTTCATCAAATTTATGTTGAATATTTATATTTTTAGCAAAACATAAACATCCAAAAACTCGAAGAGAAAAATAAGATGGAGAATGTCCAACTAAGACTTGATGAGGAGATTTATATTGAAGGACTCCAGTTGGAAGTTTGTTAATGAGAAATGAAGCGGTTAGAATACATTCACCCCAAAAAGAAAGTGGCAAGTTTGCTTGAAATCGTAAAGCTCGAGCGACATCAAGTAGATGCCGATGCTTACGTTCTACAATGCCATTTTGTTGTGGGGTCGCAACGCAACTACGTTGATGAATGATTCAATTATCATGAAACCATTTTGAATTTGTTTGGAAAGGAATTCAAAACCATTATCTGAACGTATGGTTTGAAGTTGAGGAAGAAAAATATCCCTATTTGTGGAATTGAAACGAGAGACTTTTGTGTTAAATTGACGACAGATTAGATTAAAAAAATGAGTTATCATGTTGAAAGTTTCGGACTTGTGTTTCATTAGATAAATCCAAGTGCATCTTGAATAATCATCAACAATAGTTAAGAAGACTCGTGATCCATTTTATGAGGGTATAGAGAAAGGACCCCAAATATCAACATGAATCAATTCAAAACAATTAGAAGAACAAGATGTACGTTGAGGAAATGAAAGACGTGCATGTTTAGCACGTGGACAAACATCACAAATAAAATCCTTATTTGGAATAATATTTTGGGAATTCTTTACAATAAAATCAAAACGAGACCTAGATGGATGACCAAGGCGAGAATGCCATGGATCAAATTTATTACATTCCTTAATAGGAAGAGAAGAATTAGAAACCAAATTGCAATCGAGATAGAAAAGACCATTGTAAGGATTACCTTGACCAATCGTCTTCTTCGTTGATTGGTCCTGAAATATACATCCTGACGAAGAAAAAATTATATCACAATATGTGGATTTCGTAAATTGTGAAATGGACAACAAATTGAACTTAAAAGATGGAATGTAAAAAACATTCGTGAGAATGAAAGTAACAAAACACTTGACAGTGCCTATGTAAGTCACAGGCGCGTAAGAGCCATCAGGCAATTGAACATATATGTTTTTATGAATAGGGGAATATGAAGAAAAAAATGAGAGAGATGTACATATATGATTAGAGGCACCGGAGTCAATAATCCAACAAAATGATGAAAATGTGTGATTTTTACATGCTAAGTGCACCGAGGGCCCACTAGTTTCTTCTTTGGCAAGAAGTGTGAGAAGCTTGTTGTGCGTGAGTGAACTAGCCATAAGAGTGGAGTTAGATGGTGGTGGCACTGATTTCTTCACATATTTGTCGGGAAAACCATGAATTTGATAGCATGTAGCAAGAGTATGACCATGTTTGTTGCAGTGGTCGCAAAATGGACGTTGACGTTTTCCCAACGGACGGAATGAAGATTTAGATGCTTGAAGTGCAGCGGCATCAACAATAGGAGTTGTGAGAATATTGATCTCTTGTTGCTTTTCTTCTTGACGAACCAAATTATAGATACGTTGAATGGAAGGAAATAGTTCCATCAAGAGAATTTGGCTGCGAATAGTGGAAAAACGATCATGTAGTCCTTGAAGAAATTCCATGGATCGATCTTGATTTTATTGGTCAATGCTTTTAGCATTGCTATAAATGCAAGTAGTGATATGAATGATGGAACTGAGTTCATCCCATAGAGATTTGAGTTGCGTAAAATACAATGAAACAGACGTGCTTTCTTGCTTGAGGACATAAATTGACTGTTTCAATTGATAAAATTTTGGAGGATTTGATTGACAAAAACGATCCTTGAGATCGGTCCAAATTTGTGCTGCAGTTTTAGCATACAAGATACTTGGACGGATCTCAGGTGAAACAAAATTAAGGATCCAACTTCCTACCAAATCATTACAACGTTCCCAATTAGAAATGTCAGATCTCTCTGTCGGAATTGGGAGTGACCCATCAAATCAACGAAACCAAGCTTATTTTTGGCACGAAAAGCCATTGTGACTGCACGACTCCATGATCCGTAATTATCTCCTGTCAACAAAGGTGTGACAAGGATAGTGGAAGGACTATCGGAATGATGGATTGTGTAAAAATCGGTTATGATGGGTGTTGGTGACGATGAAGAAGACTTTATAGGAAGAAGATCGTCGGTAGATAATTTGAACAATGAAGAGAAAAAAAATCAAAGATTCACTGATACCATGTAAAATTGATGAAACACATAATGAAGAAGATGAATTTTTTCTTATATTTCATCAATGAGTGCGTGTACATTTATATACACACAAAAGAGAAACAATAAAAGAAATAATATAATTACACCTAATAAAATCCCTAATCAAATCCCTAATCAAATTACTAATCAAATCACTAATTAAGACTTGATTGAATCTAATCAAATCATATAATTAAGGCTTAACTATCAATTCAAATATCCTTAATATTCCTCTAACATCTTCATTATTGCGGTGGTATTAGCAGTTCTTGACTTTCGGCAAGAGAAAGAGTTTGTTCACACCATAACAAATAGTTGGGGGACTCAGTTTGAAAGTTATAAAATCGCCAATGCTGAGTGATAATGAAGTCATGTTGGGGATGATAGACTGTTTGGTTGTGTGCGCGTTTGTTTATTTGCTCACACCGGCTCGTGATACCAAAATAAGAAAGAGAGATGTCAATGGAATAATTTTGTATCAACATAAAGTGGAGCACAAGATTTATTTTTCTAATTACATAAAATGAATAGAGTATATTTTTATTAAAAGACAAAAAATATTTGAATGCAATCAAAGTGACATATCAAATTAAACTATCAGTTTGGTTGAATTCATTATCGTAGTACTTCTCATCTGTTGGGATCTCTAAATAATATTGCATGATTTGTGGGATCATCCTCATCAATCTAATTATACCGAAACTACTATTATTCATTATAATAATAGCGTAACTATTAAATATTTTTGATTCTACATCTACGTTTTAAATTAATATTTATAATTAAATATGATTTCATAGTTATTAATACAGTAAGTTTTGAACTTTAATATCATTCGTTTGTTGTTAATTTGTTACAACTGAAATAATGTTCATATTGATAAAATTGTAATAACAAATATGTGACTAAGACATCACAATGCACAATGTTATATTTCTATTAAGATTTTTCTTAAATATTATTTAAAATAATTAAATGTGTATTTCATTTAAATGGTAGCATTAATTTACTATAAGATATTTGCATGAATGTCTAATCATAATTTATATTTTATTTTTATAAATGATTAATTTATGATTAAATATGATATCAAAGTACATATATTTTTCTTCATTTCTTTCTTAAATATGATATGATATCATTAAATATGTTAATTGCCTAAAGTACATTTCTATTGATAAATTATTATTAGCATTTTAGCACGGATCAGCCCATGGAACATGCTTGCATCTATGGATCAAGATACACCTTCACTAAATCATCATTGTCATTGTGACCATAATAACATGTTATGAACATCATCAATACATTTACCATTGTAACGACCAATTTTAAACATAATTGGCATATGCATATGATAACAGGTAAAGTGGAGTGTATATATAATAAATCGATCATTAGTCAAATCAAATACAACTATTTAATGGCCTAGATTTCTCAATATGTAGCGTAGCACACATCTTATTTGTTTGTAAATATCTAAATATAACATATTTTAATTTACAAAAATTGTCAACACCAAAGAAGTCATATTTTTCTCAATATAGCCCGAGAAGCAACACTTAAACTTGTTGCGTGCATTACAAAATCGTAATAAATTATAGGGTTAAATACAAAAATACCCCTGTACTATGAACTTTCTATCATTTACCCCCCTGTACTACACTTAAATACAAAAACCCCCCTCACATTACATTTTTTCCAAAATATGACCAAAATACCCCTACTCAAGCATACACACACACACACACACACATATATATATATATATATATATATATATATATATATATATATATATATATATATATATATATATATAATGGTTTGTTTGAGCCATTTTCCACTATATATTTTACCATTTTCAGTCAATTTTACGTGGAAAATTTTGGTATTTATATTTTTTTCTCCAAAACATCCAATTGCTTATATTTTTTTAATTTTCTGAATAAAAACTTTTATTTATGTCATTTTAAGTTTCTTCAGTTTTTTTTCTTAAATGTCTTCTTGTAGTTCAAACATCCTAAGATTACAAACATCTTTACAATCCTATGATTGTTGAGAATTTGAACTACCGTAAGATTTAACAAAAAAGGAAGAAATTGAAAATCACAAAAATAAAAGGTTTTATTCAGAAAAAAAAAAAAAAACTCTTAGTATTTAAATGTTTTGGAGAAAAAAATAAAAAAATCAAAAATTTCCAATTAAAATTGACCGAAAATGTTAATAAATATAGCGGAAGATGGCTCAAACAAATATATTTATAGGCTTAACGGGGGTATTTTCGTCATATTTTGGAAAAAAATGTAATGTGAGGGGGGTTTTGTATTTTTGTGTAGTACAAGGGGGTATATGATACAAACTCCATAGTACATGGGTGTTTTTGTATTTAACCCCAAATTTAATGCTATCGAAAGTAGGCACTATCTTAATAAGTCATGAAATTAATTAGATTTTCAACGCAAGAATAAGGGCGATAATTCATTGATACAATTTATTACATATTAATTTTCCTAGTTTTTATGAGCGCTAATCATTATGCTGTAAGTTTACCAATTCTTATACATATCAATGCATTTTACCAATTTCATACATGTCCTTCACATATCAGTGAATGTTACAAATTAACAAAAGACAAGATGAAATATCATGTACCAATATCGTGAAAACGTATTCAGTTACATCATCTAAGTACGAATACAAAATATATACATGAATATTTCAAGTGCAGTAATTATGTGACTTTGACATAATTGAAAAATATATTTAATTATTACATCCAGATAAATGCCTAAAACTTGTCACCTAGTGGTCGTAAAGTTAATCTCGAACTAACCAACTAAGGGTATGTTTGATAAAATTACGCATTAAACCTTGAATCACTACAAGAAAAACTAGCTTTAGCAACCAAATTTTCAGCGATGATCAGAAAATGGTCACTGCATATATGCATATAGCAACCAATACTAATTTGGTTGCAATAGTCAATTTACGTATTTGTTTTGCAACCAACTAATATTTGGTAGCTATAAATGGTCACTATAATTTGTCCAGAGTTGAGTAGTTATATAGTGACCAAATCTATACTCTTTAGCGACCTTCATTTAATGGTCACTGTAAATAATATTAATAGCGACTAATTTGATAACAAAATGATTAATGGTTGCTATAAATTTTTGGAGTGAACATTACCAGAATTATTTTGGCTGCTAATAGTTTTCTAAAAGTAACCATTTGAAATTTTCAAAATTTATTTAAACTAATTAATATATGAAAATCCTAATTCCAAAATTTATTTCTTAACAAAATAATATACACTAACCCAGTATTAAAATATATATAATTTTATAAGTTCTTTA
Source organism: Erythranthe guttata (assembly GCF_056151865.1). Classification (NCBI taxonomy): domain Eukaryota; kingdom Viridiplantae; phylum Streptophyta; class Magnoliopsida; order Lamiales; family Phrymaceae; genus Erythranthe; species Erythranthe guttata. The sequence goes on along the minus strand of NC_142543.1, from coordinate 5,400,007 downwards.
TTTTTAATAAATACGCAAGGCATGATGTAGATTTTTTTTTATAATAAAATACATGTGCAAATTTGTAATAATGTATTTTATATAATAATAGTTTATACGGGATTGAAAACCCCTCTCTCTTTTCCATCCAAAAAAAAAAAAGAAAACCCCTCTTTCTTACAATTGTATATCAGATCCATTCTTCCGTTTTAGTCTTTACAGCCTCCCTCGACCCATAATCGGCTCAATCGATTCATCCCCTTGATAATCGGCTCCGTTTATCGATCGCACAATAATTGCATCGCTCAGTAATCGACCCTCGATCCATCGCATAGTATATGAAGATAACTATCATGAACCCTCACCTCATCTCGCGTCGTCTCTACAGCCCCCGTCGGCCTTGTTGTCGACCACTTAAGCACAATTTCTTCATGATTTCTCAGGTTTCTCAGTAATCCCAAATCTTGAAATCGGAAACAAGAAATTATATAGTTTATTCATATTTATATTCGTTTTGGAATTTATTTTATCATTATAAACGACTTAAAATTGAATTCTTAATTGAGATTTTTTAGATTGAATCTGACTTCTTATTTGTTGGTCTCTTAAACATTGGATAAAATTGAAATATTTGGTTGAGGTTTTTGTGTATTGCATTAAATATATATATCTTTGTTATTAATTGGGTACATATTTCTCACATATTGTCAATGAACTAATATTTGGTTATGGGTTACTAACAGTAAAAAAGGAGAAGTTTTTATATTTGGTGATGGGTTACTAACAATAAAGGGGAAGAGTTTTTATAGATAGAATGTTACCCAGTTAATATCTGAAAAACATGAATGGAGGCCATGGATGCCATTTGTGCTTGAGGTTTGTTATCCTCCACATTTGCAGTCATTGATGTTCACTACCAACGTTGGTGTTTCTTTTCGGATATTATAGCTCATTACTTTAAAAGAGCCTAACATATATACATTGTGAAATTCTTTTAGGTAGTTTGAGGCGGCACTGCATTCCCGAATACAATGTCTGGAGCAAAGGTTAATGGATTTAGAACCACGGATGAGTAGGGAACATATTATTGTATTTATCTTTTACTTGCAATCCCCGCACTTGATTCATAGGAGGTAAGTGGAATAGTTACTCGTGAATAATAGGATAACATGAGAAACAACATAATTCTTTTATTTTTCACTTTTCTTTTACGACTAAGGTAATCCAAAAAATGTTATTAAATAAATAGTGTATGTCCCTCGACTTCCTAGATAAAGGCCGGTCGAGTCTTGACCTCTTATTAACAACTTGAATTGGGATCACATTTTCTTTGGTAAGAATGGCTATGGCTGTTCAGATTATTAAATGGTATTGTGTTCAATTCAAGTTTGTTTTCCACCCCAAACAGAAATTGACATACAAAAGGTATATGTTCATGTCTTACATATAGCTGGAAAATCTAAGTTTACATTTATGCTAGCTATTATATTGCTTTTCTATAATTATTTCAGGATGTAATTGCCATTATATTTATTGGATCTGACTAACATGTTGTTATGTTTGACAGACCTGCAGACGGTCAGGTAGTAACTGGTGCATTTAAACAAGGTAAAACTGGTGCATCATATGCATATTTCATTTCATGTTTCTTTATGATAAATTCATTGAACTTGGTTTCTCATAAACTTGGATCCCTATTTTCATCTCTTACGTAGGTTATAAATTTTAAGTGCCAAATTTGCAATTGAGGGTAAAGTTTAGTTAGTGGCTCTACTGATAAGGTAAATCGATTCATTCCATAAGATTTTCCTTGTTGTTTTTTTAGCTTATATGATCAGTACATTGGGAAAACTATTGCATGTATGTCTTCTGATTCTTTGTGGCATCCAATTTCAGGCACACAAAGAGAGGCAGAGAGGCAGTTGAATCTCATAATGTTACTTCAATCAAGTTCCAAATGTGAATGTTGTCATTGCGGTGTTTAGTTCAACTAGTATGCAAGACAGTGTTTGGTTTCTCCTGTATATGTATTAATCACTGAACTTGTCAACAATTACTTAGCTACTTACTAAGTTGTACAAACTAGCTATCAATTTTAATTATTTTTCCTTACAATTGTTATTTGGTCTTTTTTTTTAGCAGCAATAAATTTATTATATGCACATAAATTGAGGTATATATTGTGACAAATAAAAATTTATTGCAACCAACTATTCTTGTAGTTAAATTATTATTTTGAGCAACAAATTTATTGGTCGCAATGTGGTCACTAAAATATGTTATGTTTGTGGCCATATAAAATCTATTGCAACCACCTACTTGGTTGCTAAAAGAATATCATTTATCAACCAAAAATATTTGGTCACTATATATATACCTATAACAACCATATTAATATTATTGCGGCCATTAATTTTAACATTAGCGAGTCAAATATTTGTCGCTAATGATTCCATCTTTAATGACCATTATTGGATGGTCGTTAAATCTATATATGTAGCGTCCAACTGATTTGCTCGTCACTGATACTTTTAGTAGCCACCCTGTTGTGACCACGAGTGACCAAGCCTAATTTGGTCGCTACAAGTTTTAGCAACCATTTTCTTACTTTTAGCAACCATAACAAATCGTCACTAAAACCATTTTTTCTTGTAGTGAATGTTGAATATCATTTTAATAATTAAGAGCAATGTCTGAATACTGAATGTTGAATGTTTAAGTTTGTTTGATAATTGTATCATTTTTATAACTGAATAATGTAATTTTACTATATTGTCCTTCAAAATTGTTCAATTCGATTTTACTAGTTGAATTCAACAATATTTAACCAAATATTTTTTTATCTTGTAAATATTAGAACATATTCTTAGTATGACATAAATATATAGACAATATAAATCTAGATTTTCATCAAAATATCTCGCTCTCAAAATATTCACAAAGAACACATTTTTAATCTTCTTTCACTCTCTATTATCATTACAATATTCTCAATTATAGAAGTTATTACTCATACTTGGGTTTAATGAAAATTGATTAATGGGGGCATGGGTTCTATATTTGACAAGAAAAGAAGAAAAAGATGGGTTAAACATGAAATACTTAAATCTCAATAGGGATAAAATAGTCTAAAATCCCTTCAGTGTAGTGCTGAATGACTAAGTCCAATTTTTTTGACTTAATCAGTCAGCAATGAATTGCTTCATTCAGAGAATTGTACCAAACACTCTGAACAATATTGTGTTGACCGAAAAAGTAAATTTTCCCATTGAGAGGCCATTAAGCACCAATCAAACATAGCATAAGAGTCCCTAATAGAAAATGGTTTAGAGTTTGATTGAAATTCATAGTGAAAAATGTCAAATTCGTAGTAAGAAAGTAGTTCATATTATCTGGATTGCATTTGAATGCAAAAAGAATGAGAAAATAATTTCAAATGACACAAAATTAATTGAATTTAATTTTAAGTTCATCCCGAAGACAAAAAAATGTTTAAAACAGTTGCATACATAAAATCTATTGTAATTCGTAAAATAAAATTCATCCAATAAAATCTACTGCTGGCATATATTAAAAGAAATGACATATAATTCTATATTCCAATGTATTTTTTACTTTAAAAGTGCACAATATTTTTGTATGTCGCATTATCATACTAAATATTTCAACTATGTTTCCATATATAACATCAACGAATTAATATTTTAGAATATCATATTCCCTTATTTTGAATCATTATTCATTCTTGAAAATGTTCGCTTGGAAAAATAAGTACAAATTTACTCGTAGAATCACGTAATATGCACAATATTTGCACGTGACTTCTACTTGATTAGCGCGACATTTGCACGCAGTACTCAATAATCTGATATAAACTCAGACTAGACATGTCATCACTCTCGCCGTGTCTCTCTCTGACTCTCACTGTGGTTTTTTTCAGCAAGAGAACTGCATTTGTTTTTGGTGACCTAGGTATACATGTTCTTCTTTTGTTCATTTTCTAGAAAAATTACCGTGACCTCCCTCAATTTGTCATATACTTACAAACTCCTTGTTTGTATAATTACCATGCATGGTAATTGTACAAACAAGAGGTGGATTTTCTAATTGTATGAAAGGTTGAGAGATTACCTTTTTTTTTTTCCTCTTAAATACTAAATAATTGAGTTAGGTTTTTACTAGGAAACTTTATGTCACTACTGGTGTACATTGCTCCAATGTAAGTACATATAATTTTCATATTTTTTTAATTATATTTATTTTCCGTTAACAAAAATTGTGTGTTTTGTTTTGCAGATTTATATTTCAAAAAATGTACAAGAAAAAATCAGTTATAGGGCATACATTCATTCCCTACATTGTTGCATTTTTCTCATCCATATTATGGATGTATTATAGCTTACTAGGCTCGACAAAGCTTATTATATACATAAATATAGTGAGGTGTGTAATACAGTGCATCAACATTGATGCCCTACATTGTTGTTTCTTTTTTTATCCGTATTATAACTTACAAGACTCGGCAAAACCTATATACATAAATATATTGGGGTGTGTAATAGAGTGCATCTACATATTGATGCATGTCTATTATGCATCTTGTACCATGCATAATAGACATGCATCAATATGTAGATGCATTATATTACACACCCCAATGTATATTATGCATCTTTCGTACATCCTTTAATAGCACTCCTTTAATTATTCCAATGTTGACACGTTATCATCGCTGGTGTCTTCTGAATCCCATCATCACCTGCAAGATTTAACGGAGTTAATATTTTATCATGTATTGAATGCAACTTATCATACCTAAGTTATGTCTGAAGTGTCTGTCCAACTGCTCCAATAGTTTCAGCGACAGTCTCTTTGCACTCGCTTATCTGAGTAGTTCCTTCGTAGGCCTCTTGTAGAACATCCCATGTCTCCTTAGCTGATTTGCACATTGATATTAATTTGAATTGGTCGTCATCGACACAACTCAAGATAACATTGATTGCCTTGGAATTATAATCTGCTATTCGTACGTCTTCATCACTCCACTTCTCTTTTGGCGTTTGAATGATCTCGTGTGACTCATTCATTGAGGTAGGAGGTGTCCAACCAAATCGAATCGCGCGCCAGGCCCATTCATCAATAGATTTGATGAACATCTTCATCCTTATTTTCCAATCAGAGTAGTTCAATTCATCCAAGAGAGGTGGTTGGAGTGCGCAAGCACAAAAAATAAAAAATTAAATCCCAAAATCTCACTAAGTGTATCTAGTGGCAATGGTTTGAACGCGCAAATCGAGATCGTCGAATTTCGTGGAATCAATTCGAAAGAGGGCTACTTCTTCGCTTTGGCCATGGGGATTACGAAGATGCCAATGAATCCATGTGTCGTCTACGTCAAAAGAGAGGGTTCCGTGAATATTTAGGAGAATTTGAAAGGCTTATGAATTGCTTACCCGAGTGGCCAGAGGTGGCTTTAATGGGAGCTTTCATGGCAGGACTTAAAAGGGGAAATCGCAAGCGCGGTATTAATTTTTTTTTTTTACTAATAAAAATCGCATATATATTTAATTTTAAAAAAATCAAAAATTACGATTTAATCTATATAATATATAAAAGTTGAATTGCACACCTAATTGATTGACATTTGTCAATTTCAATTGGTGACATGTATTCAATTTCATCCCGCGTGGCAAATTGATTGGTGAAAATAAATCATCAAAAAACATGTCACCATTTTCCAAATTAAAAAGATATTTAATTATTTTATTATATATTTATATCATACCATTTATAAAATGCACTAAATATATCAACTTTCTTGGAAACTCTAAATAGTTTCTATTTTTTAATTTAATTTTAATAGTAATTAATTTAATTTAAACTTATTTAAATTCTATTTAAAATCTTCACTTATTATAATTGTATTTTAATTCATAAACTTGGATTTATATAAAAAAATATTGCAGAATAAATCATTTGATATTTTACATTTTACAGAATAAATCATTTGATTTCCGTAATTTAGCCTTAGTTCATGAGGATTTTCGTAATTTATCCTATTAACAACGATTATCGTTATTACGTCTTAACGTTTGCTTAAATCCTTATATTATTTTAAATAATATTAATGTCAGTTTGATAATATAATTAAATATTAATTTCTAATATATTTAATATGTTTTTCATGATGTTTCAGGTACCACACATAAGGAATTTGATATAAAAGTTGCGAGATTGAATAGAATTTGTTTTTGATACAAAATAATAGATAATTGCAAAAACATTGATGCAAAATCATAATTAGGATTGTGATTAGTATTAGCATTAGAATTAGGATTATAATTAATATTCTTTGAATTAGTATTAGTATTAATACTAGGATTACGATTCGGATTAATATAGTATTATAATTAATATTAGGATTATGATTAATATTATTATTAGAATTATAATTAAGATTATGATTATTGATTTGTACTACAATTAGTGACATGTATTAGTTTTATGGTTATGATTAGCATTAAAATTAGGATTAATATGGTTAGAATTATAGTTAGAATTAACATTAGCATAGTATAAGTATTATTAGTAGTAAAATTATTAGGATTATAATTAATGTTAGAAATAGGTTTAGGATTAGAATCATGATTAGTATTATGAATAGGATTAGGAATAAGATAAGGATTTATTATATTAGTATTACAATTATAATCAGCATAAGCGACATATCCTGATTAACATTAACATTAAAATTAGTATTAGCATTAAAATATGTACATTAGCATTATCATTAACAATATTAACATATTAGTATTAGAAATAGTATTAATATTAGTATTAATATTAGTATTAATATTAGTATTAATAATATTATTGGTAATAGTATTAGTATTAATATTAGTTTTTAGTATTAGTATTAATATTAGTTTTAGTATTAGTATTAATATTAGTATTAATATTAATATTAATATTAGTCTAAATAACAGTATTAATATCAATATCAGTATTAGTATTAGTATTAGTATTAGTATTAGTATTAGCATTAGTATCAGTATTAATATTAGTATTAGTATTAGTATTAGTATATATTAGTACCAGTATTAGAACCAATATTAGTATTAGTACCACTATTAGTATTAACATTAGTATCAGTATCAGTATCAATATTAGTATTAGTATTAGTATTAGTATTAGTATTAGTATTAGTATTAGTATTAGTATTAGTATTAGTATTAGTATTAGTATTAGTATTAGTATTAGTATTAGTATTAGTATTAGTATTAGTATTAGTATTAGTATTAGTATCAGTATCAGTATCAGTATTAGTATGAGTACCAGTATTAATTGAATTAGTATCACTATTGGTAACAATATTGGTATTAGTATTGGTATCCGTATTGGTATCAATATTGGTATCAGTACTGGTAGTGGCGTATACATCATATCTCTTTTGCAATATTTATAAGTTTTATTGTTGTTTGAGTAATGTGCATCACTAATTGAACGCCATTAGTGATAAACTTGCTGGTTATTTGAAAATATATTGTGTTACTTCTCCGCTACCGTGTTTGTTGTTACCTTAGTTATTTTGCAGAAGACTCACATAGTGTAGTAGATTGCAATCCAAGAAATAGAGTTATACCATATGTTTTAAATGATTTACTTAATCTTAATATCGTGCTTTGCGCGCCTCATGTTTTCTTATTTGTAATATTTAACTTAATTTCATATGTTACAACTCTAAATTAAGAGATAAAATTTATGTTTTTTATTTCCTTCCATTTTGTTTTACTTGAATTGGTATTGTGATAAAGAGATAGTCGTTTACATAAGTTTATTTTTCTCATTTTGAAACTCACATCCGTGCAACGTACGGGTGAAATACTAGTTTAAAAGAAGATTGAATTTTGATTTTTTTTAAATTTTGAAATTTTGAAAAATTTCTCAATTATTATTTTCACTTATAAATACCCCTATTCCAATATTCACAACTTTCATTTTATTTAGTTTATGTCTCAAGGTCTTAATCGTTTCATTTTTTTCTAAAATTGTTTAGTGTTTAAATTCAATTTTTTTCTTTTGTAATTTTAAATTTAAAGTTAATCTCAAGTTTTTTCATGTTTCAATTTAAGTTTTTTTTATCCTCTTGTAATTATTTGGAAAAAAAAACAAAAAAAAATTTGAAAAACCGGTTTGGACCCGGCCGGGACCCGGACCTGGACCCGGATGGACCCGCCTCCCCACGGGTCGGTTTCAGGTCCCCTAAAAGTCGGACCCGGACCCTACCCGACCCTACCCGTGGCCATGTCTAGGCGAGGCCATGATATTTTGGCGGGAGTGTTCGCCCGACTGAGTCGAGCAAGCTTCATGGGCTCCTTTTCTGGGTTGACTCAGATGAGGCTTGCTTCTCGCCTCACATGGGCCTGATCCTTCTCTTATTTGCAGGTACTCTCAATCTGCGTAATTGGGCTGGGCTTGTCGTAAGCGGTTTGTCTCTAGGCCTAGGGGTTCTATGGTCAGGACAACCCCCATTAGACTCGGAGCAGATCCAGGTCCGTGTTCGGGGCGGGTCCATCCAGGTCCGGGTCCAAACCGGTTTTCCATTTTGCTTTGTTTTTTTTTTGAAAAAAATTGAAACTTGAAAAAACTTGAGATTAACTTTAAATTCAAAATTACAAAAAAAAAAAAAAGTTGAATTTAAACACTAAATAATTTTAGAAACAAAATGAAACGATTAAGACCTTGAGGCATAAACTAAATAAAATGAAAGTTGTGAAGATTGAATTAGGGGTATAAAGTGAAAATAATAATTGAGAAATTTTTCAAAATTTCAAAATTAAAAAAAAAAATCAAAATTCAATCGGTAACAACAATCGGTAAAAAATCATTTTTTTTAATTCAAAATAAAAGTTGGGCTTTTAATAAAAAATGAGTTTATACTTTATTTTGTTGATGTTAATTTTTATTGATATGCTAAATCCCACACCAATTTTACTAAATCATACACACAATTGAAATTTTTTCTCTCTAAAATCTCATCTTCTCCTTCTCCACCCTTCTTTTTCCCTAACTTTTTCACAAAATCACACACTAAAAATGTCCATATCATTTCAAGTTCGAATTTGAGAAAAATCTTCGTGTGTTCAAACAAAAATAAAGTTAGAATTTGAGAAAAAAAATTGAATTGATATGAATTTAAATAATTAAAAAGGCATAATGAAATTGAAAAATATTAAATAAACCTAAACTCACTTTTATGATTATTCCCGTGAAATATTAACAAATTTTGAGTGACTTGGAAAAGATCATCATAGAAAAAAGTTAGAGAGAATACAAGTAGAGAGATATTTTTTTTTTAATTTATGTGTGGGATTTAGTAAATTTTAGTGTGGGATTTAGCATGCCCCTAATTTTTATTATTAAAGACCCAATGATATATGCTTGTAATGTTCAAGAATATATTTAAATTCAATAGATTTGGCTTCTTTTTTTTTTTTTTTTTGTATTTTATAACTATTTTTATTGTATTATTATCTTATTATTATTAAACTTTTATTATGTTATTAGGATATATAAATGATGGAGATATAATCATGTTTCAATATCTTTTTGTATATGTTTGAGTAACGATAAATAATATATATCTAAATTTTAAACACCAATTTTTTTTCTATTAACCACCGCCGCATCGATTAATCGTGAATCAGTGCCTAATCGCCTCCAACCCGAATACCATTTTTCACAATCTTGATTTTAGCCCAAAAAACCGTGAGTCCCCCCTATTTATAAGGAAGAAGAACGAATTCGTCTAGTTCTTTCTGATTACTCATCTTTTTTTACTAAATCAAAATGACAATCTGTATATGCTTTGAGATGGGTATATGCTTTTTTGTCCTCATATCAGAAATTTCCACGATGTGCTTTACTCTTCAATTAGTCTTTTAGTGAACACTTATAAAAGTTAAAAAAAAAAAAAAAAAAAATAATGATTATAAAAAATAGAATAACTATTTAAATTAATATAAATATTCTATAATGAAATATGAAGTCATTAGTTAAACAAAATTTAATATTACTAATATCGTAATTTGCGAATTTTAATATCGTTTGTTTGTTATATTGATAAAATTGTAATATTCAAATATGCGAGGAAGACATTACAATGCACAATGTCATATTTCAGTTAGGATTTTATTGACAAAAAAATAGTATTTAAATTAATTAAAAATAAATTTTATTTCAATCATTGTATTATATTACTATAAGATATGTGCATCAGTCACTTGGTGTATGTAAATTGATGACTAAAGTGAAAACTAATTAATTGATGACTAAAGTTAAGTGTGTATGAAAATATGCAGTTAGATGGTCATTAGTCAAATTAAATTCAACAACTAATTACCCAATTAATAGCCTGGATTTTTAGTGTTTTTTTTCTTTTCTTTTTTGTTATAGCAAATATCTTAATTTACCTAGCAAATTTATTATTTTCATAAGCTGTCAACACTTAAGAAGTCACAATCTTGTCACTATAGCCAAGGAACCAATACTTAAATTTGCTCTATAAATTACAAAATCAAAACAAATTATAATGCTAGTGAAAGTAGCTGGGCAATATCGTAAGACGTCATGAAATAAAATTTCGATGTTTAAGGCAAGGATAAGGGCAGTAATTTATTGATACAATTTGTTATCATTTTATTGATTCCATTCACATTTCAATTAAATGTTAGAAGTTAGAATTTTACAAAAAAAAGAAACGATGAAATAATATATATTGATATATACCAAAGTTGTGAAAAACGTATTTCAGAATGCATCATCTAAGTAAGGCAATATTTCCAGTGCACTATGATATATATATACTTAGCAGCTAGTGGTCCTAACTCCTAAGACTGATGTTGAACTAACCAAACAAGATCACCTAATAGAAAATGATTTTTGAGTTCGATTCAAATTTATAGTTAAAATTATCAAATTCCTAATAAGGTGGTAGTTCATATTATTTTGGTTGCATTTGAATGGAAGAATTGGACGAAATAGTTTTAATTTTCATATGAATTGGATTTAATTTTAAGTTCATCCCAATAACTTAAAAGATTGTACAAAATAGTTACATATATAAAATATATTGTTAGGTAAAATTTATTTTGCACCCCTATACTATGTAAAATATATCGTTTATCCCATGGTGTATTGAAAACATCAAATACCCCCTGCCGTTAGTTTTTTTTCCTAAATTCGTTAATCAAACCTTTTGATCGGCTGTTGCTAAGAGTCGTTAGCTTTTCTTTTGACGAAAATACCCCCAAATAATCTCTATATATAGGTTGCTTAGTTTTGGCCGTTTTCACCAGATTTTTAGCTCTTTTCAACATTTTTTTTCACTTTATTCAGTCTTTTTTTTCCCCTTTTTTCTTTATGCATAAAAAAATTGAAAAGTCGAATCAATATCAATAAGAATGAAGCTTTGCATATCATAAACGCAAAACCCACAAAAAAAAAGAAAAAAAAAATTGAAAACCTGTAAAATCTAAAAGAAATCCTCAAATTGAAATAAAACCTTATGAAAGAATTGTAAATTAAAAACTAAGCTTTCATATTATAATGGCAAAACCCCCAAAAAATAAAATTAAAACCCCTAAAATCAAACACTAAAATCGAAAAAAATCCTTATTTAAATGAACGATAAAAAACGTTAACAATCTACAAGAATAAACTTAAAAAAATTAGCGATTAATCATACATAAGACAGGGTAAAAGAGTCATTTCACACTCAAATTTAGCACCGTTAAAATTTTGACCATTAACCGTAAAAAATATGGGGTGTTTAACGTTTTCTGTACTTTAGGGGGGGGGGGGGGGGGGGGGGGGGGGGGGGGTAAATGACACCTTTCGCGTAGTACATGGTGCAAAATGAATTTTATCCTATATTGTATTTTGTAAAATGATAATCCAGTACATTCTATTGTGCTGATACTGGGGGTGTAAATGAGTTGGGCCGACTCGTGAGTTATATGATCGGCTCGGAAAAATTATCGAATTCGAGCTTGAGTTTTTCGAGCTCGAGCTTGAGCTGTTTCTTAGTTGTTCGTGAGCTCGCGAGACTTTTTATCTTTTTTTTTTTTTTTTTTACTTTTTTATATATATTTTTTTATTTACATAATAAATAATAATATAACATATTAATAATAATAATAATAAATATAACTATAGTTCTTTAACTATTTGTAATTTATATATATATATATATATATATATATATATATATATATATATATATTAAATAATAATAATAATAATAATAAATAATGATAAAATAAATAAATAAATAAGAAGCCAAAATGAGCTTGGGCTGGCTCGAACTTGAGCTCAAGCCTGCTAAAATAGCCAGAGCTCGACTCGGCTCGTTCAGCCCCCTAGCTGATACGTGCACACAATTAGGTGCGCCCCACACACACCATTGTAGGGAGGTTGGCTTTGATTCGTTTTCTATCAATTTTGTTTATCATTTTTTGGTAAGTTCAATTTTTTTTTTCCTTTGTCTAATTATTGGGGAAAAATCCTGGGACTGGTTGGACTAACTTTGTCTTTGGCTTCTTATTTATTTATTTATTATATTATTATTATTATTATTATTATTATTATTATTATTATTATTATTATTATCATTGTCATTATCATTATCACTGAAATAAATATCATCTGACATGGCTTTATGTTACATCTAACTTGAGTATTCAATGAATATAATATAACATAAATCTACAAGTCAAAGTGTCGATAACACCATTTCTCAGGTTTGCGAACAAGAAAGGCAACAGCCCGAACCTACAGATCTGTCTCTCAAAGATCTATGGTTAAGATGTCATGCTCAATTTATCCAACAAAAGCAAATATGGTTAAGATGTCATCTTCACTCCAAATCCTATATTAACCCATATATATTAACCCACCAACTATACCTCAAAATCAAATTCTCTCTCTCTCTCTCTCTCTCTCTCTCTCTCTCTCTCTCTCTCTCTCTCTCTCTCTCTCTCTCTCTCTCTCTCTCTCTCTCTCTCTCTCTCTCTCTCTCTCTCTCTCTCTCTCTCTCTCTCTCTCTCTCTCTCTCTCTCTCTCTCTCTCTCTCTCTCACACACACTCACACACACACATGGGGTTTTTCAGTCAAACATCCGTTTTAGTATTTGGATATGTAGGAAATTTTATGTCACTGATGGTGTGAAATATCGGGCTCAAAGCCTAATGCCAATTGCATTGGGGAATGCATATGATAAGTAGATGGGCGTAATTTAATCTGTGATGATGCATGCAATACTGCATGGCCCCATGATGCACTAGTGAGTTTAGATCTCATCAGCAAAGTACGATAAATTATTTGGACTCGTTTAATCAGAGATTCCGCCAGTCCATTTTGAGTGTGAACGTATGCTACTGGGTGCTCGACATTTATTCCGACATTATCCATTCTTATGTTTTAAATGGGATAATCATGGAAATGTGCTCGGAGTTTAATAATTTGTGCTAGCAAACGCGCAAATGCAACATTTCGCGTAGATAATAAGCATACGTGGGACCATCTACAAGATGCGTCCACCAAAACCAAAAAATATCTAAATGGCCCACTTGCAGGGTGTATTGGTCCACAAATATCACCATGAATACGTTGTAAAAACGATGGTGATTCATAACCGACCTTTTCAATGGAAGGTTTTATAATGAGCTTTCCTTGTGAACATGATTCACTGAAATATTCATTAGACATCAAGATTTTTGTATCTTTTAATGGATGTCCCTTAGTATGTTGTGCAATCCTACGCATCATAGTCGTTTCTGGGTGTCCCAGTCGATCATGCCATAACCCGTGTATATCGGGATTAACAAGTTTCCATGGCATAGTGGCGTAGGATTCGAAAGCTCGAATTTGGACACAATACAGTCCAGAAGCTGTCGCTTCGAACTTCTCATGAACAATTCGTTTGCCATGACATATGATGTGACGCATAGACACTCCACGGTATTTTCAACCAGTATCTCTAAATAATACCCATTGCGTCTCACATCTTTAAAATTCAGTAGATTCTTATACGAATTTGATCTACCGCATATCAATGCATTTTCAATATGCAAAGTGGTACCATTAGGCAACACTATTTTTGCATTCCCGGAGCCATCTATTATCTCCGCGGAACCTTCTATGGTTTTAACTTGTGCCTTGCACAAAGTCACACTCGAGAAATATATTTTATTATTGAATATTGAGTGTGTAGTTGCATTATCGAGTAGGCAATAATCATATTTGTCCATATTTTTCATGTACGTGTATCAAAATCAGCTCGACCTCGGGTATTTATCCTCCAAGGGAGATATGTACATGTGGGTTTATTCAAAACAACTCAATCTTGGGAATCACACCTTCCAAGAGAGTATTATATATAGTGGGTACAAAATAACACAAAATCCTTAAATTTGGACTTGTGATTAATAGCCTCTAAGTTGGCTCTTGACGGGTTTTACCTCGTCTAATGACTCTACGAGCTTCATGCTCGGAGATATTTAGCCTTTAAATCGGCAAATCATGGCTTATTTTGCTTTATATATCATGCCTTTTAGGGATTTTTTTGTTGGATGTACTGTGATTCTATAAAATAATTAAATTTTGTTTAGATTATTTAATCTTATCTTGACTAATTTTATCTTGTCAACAAAACGAGGCTTAAGTATATTGTGAAACTGCTTTCACACGCCCATTTTGGGAGTGAAAAATTAGTTCGGGCGTTCGGTCCGGACGCCAGTTCTGGACCGATCGTCCAATTCAATTTTTTTTTGCCAAGTATTAACGAAATGAATGATTGCATTTAAATAAGTATTAGTAAGCAAACTCATTGTAGCCCAATTGGTCAAGCAGCTCGTCTACACAATACACCTGTGTTCGAGTCTTGGCAGTAGTGCGTATTTATGAATTTTTTTCCCAATGAAATATGACTTCGGGATTTTTCCACAACTTACCCAATTATTAACTGTTTGGATAATTATTGGTTAATGTCATTTTGGGCCCCAAACTTTGACGAGTTTTGCACATTACCCCCTAAAACTAAAACAATTTGCACGATGTCCCCCAAACTCTATTATTTGGAGCACCGATCACGAAATCGAGCATTTCCGGCCAAAATTGCACGAGAAATGCTAGCGTGGCACTTACATGCATGTGATTTTTCAAGGGAAAAATCGTTAAATCAACTTTGTTTATTTTTTCCCCAATTATGTTCTGCCCGTGGTTCGCCAGAACTGTCACGGAATGGGAACGTGAACGGTGCCCTACGTTCTGCGAACCATAACCAAACCATTTTATAACGAAAAACGTTGCCAAACGGGCAAAAAACAGCCGGAACACCGGGACATGGCAATAAATCAGATGGTCGCAGCTGTCACGAGTACCGGAATGGCCTGAAACGGGATTGGAACAACATGAATCATTATAATTTACTTCTTCAGGTCTCCAACGGCGATTTAAGGATCTCAAACTAGAGTTTTAACTTTGAATTAAAAGTTTCAAAAAATTACAATTAGCTCCAACACTTTAAATGTAGTTTGATTTGGGCTAGAGAACGACGTGTCATGATTACGAGTAGGTTTTTTATGTTTTCAAAATTTGCGATTCAGTCCTAATTGTTTTTTCACTTCTCTTAAAGTAAAGAGATAATTTCATAACTTATATTTTCGCCCTTAATTCTACTTCTCAAGGTTTTAAAAATTGTTTTAAAAATAAAATTGGAGTTTTAAAAACTAATTGGATTATGCAATTTCAAGGGCCTGAATATCTTGGAGGTTTTTCGATGGGTAAAAGATCATGATCCAGGAAAACGGTGTTATTCTTGTTTTTCTCTCTTCAAACGAATTATATATAAATGATATACAACATTTACTATCAAAACAACACTAATTATCTTCATTTATCTGTTTCCGGAAATTCGGGTGAAGCTGCTGCGCTGCGGTCATGGAGAAAATGGGTAACTGAAATGATTATGAAGATGACGATGACGTGGAGCAATATAATTGGTGGTAAAAAAGGAACAAAGTTGATTAGACGATTTTACCCTTGAAAAATCATGTGTAAGTGCCACGTTAGCATTTCACCTGCAATTTGGCAGGGAATTCTCGATTCCATGATTGGTGTTCCAAATAATAGAGTTTGGGGGTATCGTGCAAAATTTTTTAATCTACGGAGTAACATGTAAAACGTGTCAAAGTTCGGGGGCAAAATGTCATTAACCCTAAAAGCAATTAAATGATAACTAAAGTACACGTGGTAAGAAAAGACCCACCCATTGAATATCACCAGGTATAGGGTCGAATGAGCCATGAATGGGGGCGTGAAGGAGGTGAAATTTAGAGAGAGGGAAGAGGCTGAGAAAATAGGGATAAGTTGGCAAATGAGCGATGTTGTTAGAATCGGACCGGACACAAAATCGTCTATACATCCGGGTCACAGTTACCGATTCAACCGGGGTCGACTCTAACTTTTTATTAATTTTTTTTTAAAATTATTTATTTATATTTTAAAGTGATTATCTTAATATACATTAAAACATATTTCGGTCATTAAATATCAACATAACACTTTATTTTTTCATTTAATCATATAATCATAATTGAAACACAAAGAAAATTAATTCTACAATATTATTAAATTTTAGAAAATACAGATATCTTAATAAATTTATCAAACATAATTTCCTAAATGAAATAAAACTATAGGCGTAAATTTCATTCCCAACCAGCAATAAATAACTGTATTTCATAAAAACACTATAATGATATCCTTTATATATAAAAAAGAAAGGTCTCCCTCGAAACTCTAGACTCATTTTTGTGAAATATTTGTAACCCAATTTTATTTTCAGTAAATTGAAAATTGTACACTCAAAATTGAAAACTCTATGGCACGATCCTTTTGTTCTCAAAACTCGAAAAACTCACGGGATAACCACCCACGGTCTCCTCGATTTAAAAACTTCTCCTATAATCCCCTTCGAGCTGTTCTTTCCCATGCTTTGTAACTCGCACAATCCATCTCAAGAAACCGTTAGCATCTTCATCTCCTCAACATTGTTAACTTGTGCTAATTTATGTTGGAACAACTATTTCTCTTATTAGAGCAACTCTAATGGAGTAATTAAATGGGTTATCAAAACACTTAACCACCATTTAGATATTCCAAATTAAAAAAATTCCACTCCAAAGAAGTTATGAAATAACTAAATAAGGTTTGTATTTTGATAATTCACATCTTCGGATGTAAAAATACATCATGAAGATATAATAACAAATGGAAGTTACAAATTTAACCACCTGAATGACCACTTAGAAAATCGAACGACTTCGAAATTACTTTCTGGGCGATTGGAGAGTATTGGACAATGAATGTTTTATTCGGCATCTCTTGTCTCTCCATCTATTTTTCTGATGTCTTAGCTATTTTCAGTTCTTCATTTCAAAATTAATTTATTTGTACTACCTATTTTGTTCTGATTTATGAAAAAAAAAATCCATATATTTTGATTATTGATACCGCTGGACAGAAAACCGAAAGAGTTCGAAGGTAAGAGACTCCCAATATGGTAATCTCCTATGATAAATCTAATTTATGCCCATTATTATGCTCTATTTCTTCAAGAACGCAAATATTGTTCGGCAAAATACCTACAGTAACGTCGTTAGATCATACAAATATTTGTTCTAGCTAGTACTATTGGAAAATCAATCGTTTCTTGCCTCTACTTCAATATCCATACTTGGTGGCGCTGAAATAATTTGTCAAATTTAGCATTTGTCTCCTATGTCAGCATATTTTTCGATTTTTAGGGGTTAAAATGAATTTACTCATATTCAATTTTTCAAATAGAACAGAAGGAAAATATTTGATAAGATATGTTGAAGAGAAAGTGGTGCATATATTCTTTGGCTCAAATATATATTATTTTGGTATGTACTTACAAATGAAGGAAATAAGGCTTTTCTATAAATATGACTAATAATAATGCATAGCAGTACTTATCATTCTTCTTATGAGATGGATCGGAGTTAGGGGTGAAAGTCGGATGGATCGGATCGGAATTAGCCTTTTCGGAAAATTTCCAAAAAATTTCGGAAGTACAAAATCAATTCCAATTCCAATTCGAAAATTTTTGGAATCTAAAAATTCATTCCAATTCCAAAAAGCCCGGAAATTTCGGAATTTTGGAAAAAAATCGTAAATCACATAAGCTTTAAAATTTCAAAACTTTGCCAAAATTTTCTAAAATGTTCATATTTTTTTGAAAATAAGAGCATCCACGTCGATAAAAGTAAAACTAATAACTACTAAGTTTCAGTTAAAAAAAATAAAATAAAAATAAACACAACATAATATCCAATAAAACTTCTAACAAAGATTCATTATGTCAAAATCCTAAAACAAAACTTATAGGTGTATTTTTCGGAAAATAAGTATTATGTAATATATACTATATATAGGTGTAGTTTTCGGAAAAAAATCGGAATTTTTCGGAATTAAATCGGATCGGAAATCGGAAATTTCAAATTTATTTTATATAATTCCAATTCCAATCCAAAAAAATTGGAAAATTTCGGAAATCGGAATTTCGGAAGTCGGAATAAAAAAAGTTGTTCCAAAATCGGAACTTTCAGATCGAAACCGGCGAAAATTGAAAAATCTGTTCCAACTTGCACCCATAATCGGAGTATTGAAGTTACGACTATTTACTTCTTTTGAAATAATGTTGTCTACGAATATGTTGGTGATAGAGTTTACATACCATATAGTTTAAAAAAGATATAGAAAACCCACTTTAAATTTCATCACAGTTTGTTTTTTTTTTTCGTATACTACAAATACATCGCTTTCTGATTTTTTTTTTCTGAATAGGTATTGTTGGTTCTTTTGGACAAAAAAATATTCAGTTAGAATCAACATAAATAGACGGATGAGTTATGACCTGTATTAGCATGAATTGCCATCTAATACTTTGATACTTTTTATGTTTCCACTCTTATGTTGTTGCGTTTCATGACCACCTTAATTTTTCGATCTTTTATTATATAATAATAAAATTTGAGTTATAATTATTAAGATCTAGTTTCATGGATGATATTGAAACTCATTTCCCACTGATTTTGGATGTTTATTTCATCTTCACAAAGTGAGAATAATAGATATGGTTGGAAGGATGTCAACCCTGTTTCTATTAGAGGAATACTGTCGAAGAATTTTAGCCAAAAGTTAAACCTAAAGTTACTAGCCAAAAATATACATATTGCCATGGTAATTAAAATTAGGGTCCATTTGATATACACCCCTAGCATGGAAAATATATAGGGATAGGTCCACCCCTAAAATTCTTCGTTTGAGACAACCCCCTGGAGAGGCAAAAGTACTATTGTGCCCTTATGTGCATTTTCGCCCAACTGCATTTATTATTTTCGCCCTGCATTCAACATAATGCCAAACTGCATTTAGATTTTGGGCCTGCATTTATCATTTTTACAGATTTTTATAATAAAAAAATATAAATGTTTATTTTATTATTATTCTTTTATATATACCCTATTTTCTATTTTTTTAATTATTTTTTAATTTTTTATTTTTTAATTTTTTTTAATTTTTTTAATTTTTTTAATTTTTTTTAATTTTTTTATTTTTTTTTAATTTTTTTAATTTTTTAATTTTTTTAATTTTTTATTTTTTATTTTTTTAATTCAATTTTTTTTAATT
This sequence comes from Erythranthe guttata, assembly GCF_056151865.1. NCBI lineage: Eukaryota > Viridiplantae > Streptophyta > Magnoliopsida > Lamiales > Phrymaceae > Erythranthe > Erythranthe guttata. Next base: position 5,380,251 of record NC_142543.1, on the reverse strand, counting down.
TTTTTTTTTTAAATTCTTTTTTTTTTTTTTAAATTTAATTTTTTTTGATAAATTTACTGTACCGAAATTGACTACACATGACTATATTATACTACACATAACTGTAATATACCACAATCATGTTATGTAATCATGTACTGTTTTTTTACCAAAATTAATCTACACGAACAACAAAATTTATAATTTCAATCTTGATATTATAAATCAACTAACCCAAAAAAAAAACGAAAACACAATCACATCCATAAAATCTTCAAAACATGAACACGCATTACTATACATTAAAAAACACATAACACATATATAACTATATGTTACTACACGTGACTATAGTTATCTACAATTATCTACAATGAAACGTCACATGACACTTCTCTGCATCTTATTTTTTGCATCTCATAATGTTACCCAAAGCAAAACATGTGACAAAAAATACAAGTTAAACAAAACGAAGAACAAAAATGGAACAAGCGAATTATATTACGTGAAAAAATACAAAAAAACAATGAAAGACATTTTTTTGATAAATTTATTTTGGTGAACTATAGTCACAAGTTGTTGTTACTACATATGACTAGATATGACTATATGTAGTCAACTATAGTCACATGTAGTTATGTTCATTCTTGTTACTACATGTGACTATATATGACTACAGTGTACTATATATGTAAATACAAGTTAAAGAGCAAAGTGGAACATTCGAGTTAGATTATATGAAAAATACAAAAAGAAAAGCATAATTTTTTTTTTGTTGATAAATTTACTGTACTGTAATCAATTACAAATGATTATAGTATACTACAAGTTCTATAGTCATGTATAGTTATATGTATCCATGACTATAAATGACGACATATATGACTGCATATGACTACATCTATGACTGTATATGACTACATATATGACTGTATATGACTACATCTATGACTGTATATGACTACATATAACTGTATATTCACCTAACCCAAATTACCCATCTAAATAACACCACTGATTAAGTTTTCTACTACAGGGAAACAAAACTCTCACACTTGAGGCATTTCGGATCATCTCCAATCTATCGGTTACAAAAGAATTGTTTTGCAACAACTCCTCTTGGCAAAAACTTATTGCATAGAAGTTGTTTGAACTCCAAGACATGTGACAAAAAATTAAGTTCAGTATAAATATCTACGTTATAAATCAACTCATAACAACAAAATACAGATCGAGAATACACAATCACATGCATATATTACTACATATTACTATATGATACTATATATTCCATTTTGGTGGAATGGGGCAATTTGATCCAAATACCCCATATTACATGAACTCCTCTGTTGTATTCCATACATAATTCACCTCAAAACCAAATCCAATATCTTTCTCACCATTTAAAAATAAAAATAAAAAATTGAAATATAATTAACAGAAAATTGTTAAAAAAAATTAATGTAAAATTGTAAAAAAATTATCAAATGCTAGTCAACTTTGTTTACTAATCATATTCCTACTCAGATCACCTCCCAAAGTCATTATTGCCATAGTAAAAAAATCAAAATTACCAATACCAACTAAATTGCCATTTCTAGACTAGAAAAAAACATAAAAAATTATCTCAGGAGGCTAATATAGGACGAAAATTCCATTATATAGTAGAAGAAAAAATAAAAAAGAAAAATAATAAAAAAAAAAAGGAGAAAAGCCAAACCTAGTCGAAGACGCCTCTCTTGGTCGTTGTTTCCCAGATTTGCAGCACGGAGAGAGCAATCCCGCTGGACATACCGGAGGCGACGAGGTCACTGACAACCGTGTAACGGCCATTGATTTTAGTTCTCGGCGAATCTTCCTCCTCGGCTTTGATTTAAGTGGCTGAAGAAACTTGGAGCAGTGCGTTCTTAACAAACCGGAGTAGAAATTGGAACTAGAATTCAGAGAAATGGAGAAGAAGGCAATGGAGAGAGAGAGAGAGAGAGAGAGAGAGAGAGAGAGAGAGAGAGAGAGAGAGAGAGAGAGAGAGAGAGAGAGAGAGAGAGAGAGAGAGAGAGAGAGAGAGAGAGAGAGAGAGAGAGAGAGAGAGAGAGAGAGAGAGAGAGAGAGAGAGAGAGAGAGAGAGAGAGAGAGAGAGAGAGAGAGAGAGAGAGAGAGAGAGAGAGAGAGAGAGAGAGAGAGAGAGAGAGAGAGAGAGAGAGAGTGAGAGAGAGAGAGAGAGAGAGAGAGAGAGAGAGAGAGAGAGAGAGAGAGAGAGAGAGAGAGAGAGAGAGAGAGAGAGAGAGAGAGAGAGAGAGAGAGAGAGAGAGAGAGAGAGAGAGAGAGAGAGAGAGAGAGAGAGAGAGAGAGAGAGAGAGAGAGAGAGAGAGAGAGAGTTACTAGCGTCAATGACGGCATCCCAGTTAGTCTGGCCATCTTTACCAAACTGCTTCAAGTCCCACGTCCCTCCAACCCATCTGGCGTCCTTAAAGCTGTTCACAGTCTCGACCACCACCGGATTCGCCGCCGCAGCCGCCGTGGTTGGTGGCGGCGATGGAGTCGGAGTCGGAGACCCATTTGTGACAACAACCGGTTCCTCAGTAGAAGTCACAGGAGCATCTTCCACGGCCACACCAGAGCCATTATCAGAGCTCGCAAACAAGTGAAATTGGAGCTTTTTCGCCGCCGTTTGTAAGAAGCGAGAAGAGGCGATGGTGGAAGAAGAGAGAGAGAGGAGCAGCCGTTTCTGAAACGAGAGAAGAGGGAGGGTTAATTTCCAGATTAGATCTAGGGTTTAATGGGTTCCACCCCTAAAAGGGCAAAATAGGTATTTTAAGTTTTTCAGGGGGGTCTCACAAATTAAGTTCAGAAATTGGGTTTTTGACTATGACAGAAAAAAACATTGGGCCTCCTCATATATATTTTCAAAACTAGGGGGTTATCCCACATTTCCCTTTAAAATTAATCTATATTTTCCATATATGATAGGAAATTCATAACATATATGAATGATTAAATAATATTTTTAGATATTTACTTTTTTTTTTTTTTTCTTTGTTTGAGTAAACTTAAATCATTACAAGGGGAAGTAGGGAAGGGGGGACTCGAACCCTAAACCTTTTACCCTATTAGATATTTACTTATTCGGATTTTTTTTAACTGTAATTTGTTGTATGCAACTTTTGTTAACGGGCTGCAAATATGTTTATTCACATTGAGTTAGTTTTATGTTGTTTGAAGGCTCATCTACAAGTTGGTGGAGATGGGTTTTTTAGAGGCGACAAACTTTCTCTAGTGTATTAAAGAAAAGAAACCAAATTATTTAGAGTTCACCTGAATGTGATAGTATCACTAATCATATAATATACCTGGTAAGTAGTTCGTTTCTTCGCTTTTGAGGTTGTTATGTTAATATTACGTATTTGATTAATTTGAATTTCTTTGGTGATGAAATTGCAATTTTGATCTTACTGTATTGCACCGTAAAATAGGGATTGTTTTTCTTCAACAATCCTCGCAGAGCATTCGAGATTATAAATAGAAAGCAGCCATTTATGAAGAGGCAATATTTATAAAGGGTAAATTACAACCACCTCCCTCAGGTATGGTCAAATTACGAAAATCCCCCTCCTATTTGGGTAATTACAACCACCTCTCTCAACTATAAAATTTAGTGGAATCTTCTAGATTATATGGAATATTATCACTTTTGTTCCCGTTTTATCCCATTCGAACTCCACATTTTGAATCAAGATGATCATAATATGTGTTTTTTGGCTTGTATGTATCAAATTGTGATGCATCAGAAACTGTATTTTTACACAAAAACGAGTACAAACTAGAGCACATTCCACGAAATCCAGATGATTATGTTGAATTTGACACCATAAGAGTGGATGTGTAAGAAAAAAATCATAATTGAGAGGGTAGATGTAATTATCCAAACAAGAGGGGGTATTTCGTAAATTAACCATACCTCAGGGGTTAGCTGTAATTTACCATATTTATAAAATAAAATATAGAGTAAATTACAACCAGCCCTGAGGTATAGTCAATTAATACAAGTCATACATGTAGATTGAATATAAGTAATGAGCAAATGTTTAACTTAATATAAACATTTAATTTAACTTAACATACACACATTTATTTTATTGATTATTTGTATATAATACTACAATTAGGAGCTGACAACACTACATTTGTACCAAGACATGTACTATATGGTTTACATAATGCACATATATAATTATTTGCGCGTTTCTTCATTTAAAAAAAAAAAAAAAGACATGCACTACATTTTAATAGGGATGCAAACTACATTACATAATCCTATAATGTGTAAATAGTGCATTTGAATGCCAATTCGTATAATCTTACTATTGCACTTTACGATTTAAATAAACTTTTATATATATATATATATATATATATATATATATATATATATATCACAATTAGAAACCGACAATTCACACGTAATAAATTATATTTTATAAGAAAACATACTACACTGGTGTAATTATATGTTTTTAGATACTTTATATAGTCGATTAATATCATTAGTCCATAAAAGAGATTAAAATACCATGAAACACATCAAATAAATTAAAAGACAAATCTTATGTGTGAAGATATAATCTAACTTAATATATATACCTAATAATGCACATATTTAACATATAATTTTATTTTACTAAGTATGTTGCGAAACACTACAGTTATAAGATCAGTAATATTACATTTGTATAGAGAATAGACTACATTTAATGTTAGATTTTTAAATATTTAGTAGGGGCTATATGCCAAACAACCTTCATTGGGATTTTAATTTTTGATAAATCCTTTATTTATAAATGATTTTTGAGATAAATTCAATGGGCCTGAAAAACCATATATGCCCCCACTAATTATTAATTAGTATAATTGTTTAATTTAAAAAAAGATGATACCCATAATCTACACCCAAATCTTCTCCAAAAATTATTCCCCTCATCACGCCAATTCAGTTTTTTTTTTCCTTTTCTATTTTTTTTAATGGTTTTCTTTATTTCGATTTAAAAGAAAATTTTGTAATTATTTAATTTTTTTATTTTTTAATTTTCAGTTTTTTATTTTAATTTTTTTTCTTATTTATATTTTTATCGTTTTTTTATTATAATACAAAAAAATGGTTTTATTTTTATTTTCGTTTTTTCATGGTTTTTCTTTTTTCTTAATTGCAATTGTTTTTGAAAATGGTTTTTTTTGAAAATCACTCTATAATTTTAAAGGATCGATCGACTATATGCTAAAATCACATAACTATGGGGGAGAAAAAACATGTGCATTCATATTAACATTATTTCGAACAGTGCTAAAACCATGACTATTATGTACTTATATAGTTTGCGGAAAAAGTACGAAAATCACTCTGTATTTTGTTGAGACAAACTTTCTGCTTAATTAGACTCTATAATTTGTTGAGACGAAAACCACTATGTATTTTGTTGAAAACCACTGTATTTTGTTACGTAAATACACAATTATACCCATAACTTAAAAGTAATTTTGAAAACCGGCATTTTGTGAAAACCACTCTGTATTTTGAAAACCGGCGTTGTGTAAAAACCACTCTGTATTGTGTGAAAACCACTCTTTATTTTGCTTCCACCGGTTTCCTCTCTCCACCGCTGCCACCGGCCGATGGATTCTCGGAACACAGCCCTCCGGTGTCCTCTCTCCACTGCCGTCATCGGCCGATGGATTCTCGGAACTCAACCCTACTTTGTTCAAACACACTAATGTCCTAGGTATAGAACCATTAATGAATAGCTTCATTGGAAAGGCCAAGGCTTAATGGGTTAGACATTCTTAGCAACCATTGTTGATGTTGGTTCTGGAAGCATTTAATTATTGAGAGAGAGAGAGAGAGGGGGGTATGAAAATAACAAAGAATGCATCACGAGACCTCAAATGCGTCATCTTTGTCATTCAGGCCCTGATTTTTCTCATGGCAAGCTTTTTGTAGTATTATAACCTCTTTCTGCAGCATATCATACTAGCAGGCCAGTTCTCGCATGGCTTTATTATTCCGTTATTTGGGGTCTCTTTATCATAGATCCCAGCACTTTCTTTTTCATTTGTACTGGAGAAATTCTTGGTCTGGTTTAACAGTTTAACAATGAACCAGCACTAGTAATCCGGGGCGACCCGGATAAGTTTACTTTTCCGGATACAAATCTGATTAAGGATGGTGATAATTAAATATACATTAATTCTTAGTTAGGGGTATAATGGTGATAATTAATTATTTTCAATCAATAAAAATTGTTTTGGATTTATCTTAAAAGTATAAAATAAAATTGGGCTAACTGTAATTGACACTTGTGTAATGGGAGAGTTTTGTCAAATTATCCCTATTTAGTAATATTAATTCAATGGTACTGCTTCTTCCTCCATGATCGAGGTCTTTATCATCTTCGACGAACCCTTGATCACATCACAAAGCAGACTTACCAAAGAGGAGTTGCTCTTTGGGCTCCACAAAGTGGCGTTGCAGGGGATCCATGCTTCTCTTGAAACAGTTCAGACACCAAATATATATTAATTGAATCATTTTATGAAGAAAAAAAAAATCGATATGAACAGAAACTTCTTCACATCTTTATTTGATTAATCTGGTTCTTCGTCTTTCGGGGTTGTTTTATTTTTTAAGAATATTCAGACCTGGTGGGAATATGCAGGGGATCGCATTGGCTCTCGGTGAGATGGGTAGCGGAGACTCGAGGTGGTGGTTGTGGGTAAGGGTGGAACTTATAGGTTGTTGGTGGTTTAAGAAATAAGTATTACTTTTGGGCCCCTAATTTTTTGTAAATATGTGTCTTAATCGTTAATTTTTTTGTTCTTCTTCACAATCTTATATAAATTATTCTTGTATATATCGTATTTAATATAAAAATATTTAATAAAATGGTTAAAATCTGTATTAGTTTATATAATATCTATGAATATTTACTTATTTTGGAATTTTTTTACGAGTATGTTTTAAAATAATATGAGACGATGCCATTAATCTCCAAAATATTTAAGTGCAATACATTAAGATTTTTTTGTCATGCTTAAAATATGATGAAACTATAATATATATGCTATTTTAATTAAAAAAATTATCAGTATAAACTTATTTTTGCTATGTCTTGTGAACCTAAAAACATTTTTGAAACGCTGCCTTGAACCCCAAAATTTTAGTTAACCCCTCTCTATTTTGATCCCGGTTCCTCCCCTGGTTGTGGGTGGCGTATTTTAATTTGGCATTTTTGTTTTCCATGTAGATTAATGAAGAAAAGAAGAAATGAATTAAGGGGCATTGTTGTCAACTCAAATGAGTAGGGAGTGATTCTTAAGAAAACATAAAAAATGGGTAGTGACTCCAACAATGGTACTCAAATGTCTTTTGATTATTGCTACAGTGTTTTAATTACTGAATAAAGGTTTTTCACTCCAATAATAAAACATCAAATGGATCATCAATTTTCAAGTATATTAATTTATCCTTTTTTTGAGAAAAGTATATCAATTTATCCAATTCAACCAATTTAAATACATATTTAAATGTTAAACTAATTATATTAACTTGTAACATTAAAATATTTACATTCTCTATATTCAAAAAATACAATTAAAATACATAAATTAAAGGGTTCATTTGATATACACCCCTCATATTGGAAAATATATAAGGATAGGTCCACCCCTAAAAATCTTCCTTTGAGATACCCTAGAGAGGCAAAAGCACTATTGTGCCCTTATGTGCAATTTTCGTCCAACTGCATTCAACATTTTCACCAACTGCATTCATCATTTTGGACCTGCATTTAGTATCTTTTGTACTGCATATCATGATTTTTAATTTAATAGTTTTTTTATTCCTGTATATATATTGCACTTTTTTTTATTAATATTTTATTTTTTTATAAAATATTTTTTTATAATATTTCGATTTTTTTAATTTGTTTAATTTTTTAATTTTTAATTTTTTTTTATTTTTTTAATTTTGATTTTTTTTTATTAATTCAAATTTTGGTAAAATTAATGTATTGAAAATACACTACACATGACTACATTGTACTACTACAAGTTCAATAGTCATCTATAGTTATATATGTAGTCATGTACTACCTTTTTACCCCAAAATTCATCTACACCAACAACAAAATTCACAATTTGGATCTTGATATTATAAATCAACTTAAAAACAAAAAATGTAAAAACAAATCACATGCATATATTCTTCAAACATGAACAAGCATTACTGTACATTAAAAAACCTATAGCATACATATAATTATATGTTACTACATGTGACTATAGTTATTTACAATTATCTACAGTTATATATAATGACATAATGTCTAGGCTACTGTAGTACGAATCTAACTTCACAAGGCTTTTCACCGCATCTTATTCTATGCATGTCATAAAATTATAATAAAAGCAAAACATGCGACAAAAAAATACGAGTCAAAGAGCAAAATGGAACATGCGAGTTAGATTACATGAAAAATACGAAAAAACATGAATTTTTTTTGTGATAAATTTACTGTACTGAAATCGACTACAAATGACTATAGTACACTACAAGCCCTATAGTCATGTAGAGTTAGTTATATGTAGCCATGACTATACATGACCACATGTCACTGTATATGACGACATATAACTGCATATTCACATGCCTCAAATCACCCATCTAAGTAACCACTACTGATTAAGTTTCTACTACAGACAAACAAAGCTCTCACACTTGAGGCATTTCGAATCATCTTTAAATAAATACAAAAAATAAATTACAGATGATTTATAACAAAAATGAACAAGATAAGAATCAAACAAAATAAAAAATCAAATTAATCCGAAGAAAAATATTTTAAATATTAATTTCTGACAGATCTTAAAAAACATAGTAGATCTGGTATTTTTTTTCCGTCATGAATGCAGTAAATATATACAGATCAAACACCGCCGGTTCTAGATATGAAATTCACTATTAGATCTGGCTACCAATCGTCGGATCACGATTTGAAATTTTCGAATTCAAATGGTTTTCATCAGAAAAAAAAACAACCATAAAAAAAGGTGAAGAGTTTTATTGATAAGCGAATTCATAACCTTCATCGCAAAAAAAACACCGGGTCGATACTCTTCTTCGGCTTCTTCTCCGCCGCCGCCGCCGCCTGGAGACTTTTGAGCTTTTATGCTTTTTTTTTTGGAGATAGATTTAGAGAGAGGGAAAGGACGAGAGATGAAGAGAGGGAGAGAACGAGAGATTCAAAGAGGGAGAGAACGAGAGGTGCAGAGAGAGAGAGAACGAGAGATAAACGGCGAGAGATTCACAGAGGGAGAGAACGAGAGATGCAGAGAGGGAGAGGGGAAGAGATAAACGGCTGTTGTGGGTTTGAATGGAAGAGAGAGAAAGAGGATTAGGGTTTTCAATTGTAACTAAAAGGGCAAAACATGTATTTCAATTTGTCAGGTGATCTGTCAAAATAAGATTGAAATTTAAGTTTTTGACTAGCGAAGAAAAATCCATAGGACATATCCCTATATATTTAAAAAACTAGGGGTATCCCACATTTCCGCTAAATTAAAATCCAAAGCAAATTAACTAAAGCTAATTTAACTAAAGAATATTAACTAAATCTATTTTAACTAAAACATTAACTAAGCCCAGCCCACCCAACCATATCCACTTATTAAATCAATTTGAAGACAAAACTAAACTAATTTCCACATCGCCTCTCTCATCACACCGTCGTTGAAAACAAAAAAGAAACACAATCCCTTCTAGTTGCAAACAAAAAAGAAACACAACCCCTCTGCTTCGCCTCTCTCTTTTTCAGTGTCACTCGTTCTCTCGCTTCACCTCTCTCTCGCTCTCTCTTTTTGCCTCAGAAGAAAAATACTCTCATTTTTTTTGTGGAGTCAAATAGAAGATTTGAGAAAATTATTTGGTTCGATGAGGTGAGTGTATTTATATAATTTTCTCATTTTTTTCGTTGGCTGAATCTGATTTTTTGAATCATTTTTTTAGTTAAGAAAAAATGACTGTTGGGGTGTGAAATTACCGTTGGAATTTTTTGATTATTGAATTTTTTGGAGCAAAAAATGCACCCACCGACTATTGGCACCAAAATAGCCCCTGTGTATGATTACTCTGATGGAGACCGAAAAAATAAAATCTGGGCATCAAAATAACAGTTAGGCCTTTGATACCTCTTCTGATTATGCTTTTGGAGTTGCTGTAAGAAAACATAAAAAGTGGTGAGTGACAACCCATTCATTATTTTTTTTTGGGTTATTGGGGGGTTTTTCAACAACTTACCCAATTATTAACCGTTTAGACAGTTATTTTTTTGCACATCACCCTTACACTAAAATAATTTGCACGATGTCCCCCAAACTCTATTATTTGGAGCACCGATCACGAAATCGAGAATTTCCGGCCAAAATTGCACGTGACATGCTAGAGTGGCACTTACATGCATGTGATTTTTCAAGGGCAAAATCGTTAAATCAACTTTGTTTATTTTTTCACCAATTATGTTCCGCCGTGGGTCACAGGAACAGTCGAAAGGGAACGGTAACGGTGTCATGCGTTCCGAAAACCATGACCAAACCGTTCCACAATGAAAAACGTTGCCAAACGGGCGAAAAACGACCGGAACATCGGGACATGGCAATAAATCGGATGGTCGCGGCTGTCACGCGTACTGGAACGTCCTGAAACGGGATTGGAACGACATGAATCATTATAATTTACTTCTTCAGGTCTCCAACGACGATTTAAGGATCTCAAACTAGAGTTTTAACTTTCAATTAAAAGTTTAAAAAAATTACAATTAGCTCCAACACTTTAAATGTAGTTTAATTTGGACTAGAGAACGACGTGTCGTGATTATGAGTAGGTTTTTTAAGTTTTCAAAATTTGCAATGTAGTCCTAATTGTTTTTTTTACTTCTCTTAAAGTAAAGAGATAATTTAATAGCTTACATTTTCACCCTTAATTCTATTTCTCAAGGTTTTAAAAATTGTTCTAAAATTAAAATTGGAGTTTGAATGATAGCTTGTATATTATTCTAGGGCCAATTTGCTATAGGTCCCTCTATATTATAATTTATGTGTGTAAATCCAAGTCAAAATTTAATGTTTTAATAAATTAATAATATTTATTATGGCAAAAATACCCTTAATTGAATCAAATCAAATCCCCAAAAATCTCTCTATCAAAACAAATTCTCAAACATCTCTCTTCCAAATATTAACCAAACAAATAAATTAATTCATAACAAAAATATACAATTTATTTTAAAAACACATACTCTAAAAACGCCACCGCAGCCCCACCACCGCCTATGATCCGGGAACTGCGACGCCTATGACTCCACGAACTGCAAATAGCAAACTGAAAATTAGATTTTATATTTTTGAATTGCAAACAACAAAATACCTATGATTTCGCCAAATGCAAACATCAAAATGAAAAAAAACAAAATTCATAATTTGTATTACTAAATTACAAACAAAAAATTACATATGACTTCGCCAAATGCCAAATAAGCAAAGTGAAGAAAAACATTAAGCAAAACTTGCATTATTGAATTGCAAGAAATAAACTACCTATGACTTGGCCAAATGCAAACAACAAACTGAAAAAAAAAATAAAAAAAATCAGCATCATTAAAAACATCAACCAAAAAATTGTTTATGGAACAATTTGCAAACAACAAAAACATTAAACAAAATATTTGTAAAATGTAACTTAAGACATACCTTGCAAATTGTAAACCAGAGGAATCGAATCTCAACATCAAACGCAATTCTTCAAACAACAAACGAAGTTAAACCACCCTGCAAACGGAAATTGCTTACAACAAAAACGATGGGAGGGTTCTACATACAGGAAACACAATGTGAAAGATTTTGGATTTCTGAATTTTTGTTGTCCTCTTTAATTCTTCCACCAAGAAATCATCTCATAAACTAAAAAATTCCTATTTTATCCCTTCTCTATAATATTTCTTTATCAAAAAAAAGTAAAGAAAAAGAAAAAAAAAAAAAAAAAAAGAGAAGCTCGAGAGAGGGAGAAAGGCGTGAGACACAGAGGAAGAGAAAGAGATGATAGATTACATATTGGGGAGATAAACGTGATATTGGAGAGAGAAGATATATGAAATTTGTTTTATTATTAATTGGGGGTGATTATCTCTATAGTCTATACACTAATTATTTTATTTTATTTATATTATTTTTTTGAGTCAAATGACCTATGCCTATATTCATCTAGTAACTAGGATATCTAGCTATATAAGTTCAAAATAAGGGGTGTCTAGCAAATTTCCCTATTATTCTACTGTAATATTAATACTAAAACTTATTTGACATTAATTCTAAATTTTCGTATTTTAATTATAATTTGTCCGTTTCGCAACGCAATTGCGACGTTGCAATGGAACTGGAAAAGCGGTGTCGGCGACGACCGACCGCGATGTTCCGGCGAACCATTCCGCCATATGTTCATCTTCTTCATGAGCATTTCATTAAGCCCATTTTCTCCATGACAACAGCAATTTCACCCATTTTAAGCAACTCCATTGCCCCCAATAAGCTAAAAGAAACACCACCTGCCGTACCCAAACCACCCACCGTTTTTCCAACTTCTTCATCCGTTATCCATCTCCTCAACAAATCTACATTCCCCCTTTTCCTCTGGTAATTTTTATTTAAAATAAATATCTGGCAAACAAACACGATCAATATATGGGCTCAATATTTGACCCATTTATTGTATGCTTTTCGGGCCTACGCAAAATAGCCCGATCAGAAATAGATTGGTGTCTTTGTACGATAATTTCTCTGTGCTACAACTAATTGGATTATGCAATTTCCAAGGCCCGAGTATCTTGGAGGTTTTTCGATGGGTAAAAGATCATGATCCAAGAAAAGGGTGTTATTCTTGTTCAGGCAAAATACAGTTTACACCCTTAAAGTATGAGCCTTGTAACACTTACTCCCCTGATGTATGAGTTGTACCACTTTCCCCTTTCTGTTGATAACTTAACGGTTGGAATCTTAATTTTGCTGACGTGGCACATTATTTGCTGAAAAACTGACAGCTTGGAGGTTTTATACCAATAATACCCGTTACGTGCATATTATCCCCTTTTCCATTTTTTTTTTGATGAAAATGATTCAACCTTAAATACTTCTATTTTTAATGTATTTGTCCCTTTACATGGTGTGTAAAAATATTGCAACTTTTACATTAATATATCATACGTGATACAAAGAACTATACAATATACTCACAAATAGCAATATTTTCATATTAAATACCATGTTCATATTTTTCGATACAAAATTAGGAGCTAAGCTTCACTTGGCTATAGCAAAAACCCTACTTGATCATAGCAAAATAGAGTTTTCAAAACCAAAATATAAGCTAGTCCAATACAAATTTCAAAATACGGTCTAGTCAAAACAAAAAACAAAAATAAGTAGCGTATTTTTCTCCCCAACCAGTAAACTCAAACTCCTCATTTCCATCTCTAATGACTGCAAAGTTGTTGCTAGATGATTGACTGGAGAAAAATACATCACCATACCTACTAGGCTGCCTCTACACATCAAATAAAAAAAAACGTAATTAAATGATACTCTTAGAAACTTATTACCAATTCAAGAGGTATGCGTTCATGACCACCTTAATTTTTCGATCTTTTATAATATAATCATAAAATTTGAGTTATAAGTATTAAGAACTAGGTTCAGGGATGATATTAATTGAAACTCATTTCCCAATGATTTTTGAATGTTTATTTCATCTTCACAAAGTGAGAATAATAGATATGATTGTAAGGATGTCAACCCTGTCTCTATTATAGGAATACTTGCCGAAGAATTTTAGCCAAAAGTTGGACCTAACGTCGCTAGCCAAAAGTATACATATTGTCATGGTAATTAAACTTAATCTAAATTTTCCATATATGATAAAAAATTCATAACATATATGAATGAATAAATAATAGGGTAAATTACATCCACACCCCTGAGGTATGCTTAAATAACTGCAAGGTCCCTGTGGTATCAATAATTACACTCACCCCCTGAAAGGTAGTTAAAAACTCTAACGGGATAATGCATTTGATACATTATTCCGATAGGGTTCTAATGGACTATTGGTTTCAGGAAGTGGTGAAGACAACAACGAGCTATGGGTGATTTAAAAAATATTGGGGGAGCCATGTCACCCCATAACTCTATGTTATCTCCACAACTAGCTAAAAGTAATAGTCCATTAGAACCATATCGAAATAATGTATCCAATGCATTATCCCGTTAAAGTTTTTAACTACCTTTCAGGGGGGGTGAGTGTAATTTTCGATACCACAGGGACCTTACAGTTATTTAAGCATACCTCAGGGGTGTGGGTGTAATTTACCCTAAATAATATTTTTAGATATTTACTTATTCATAATTTTTTTAACTGTAATTTGTTGTATGCAACTTTTGTTAACGGGCTGCAAATATGTTTACTCACATTGAGTTAGCTTTATGTTGTTTGAACGCTCATCAACAAGTTGGTGGAGATGGGTATTTTAGAGGCGACAAGCTTTCTCCAGTGTATTAAAGAAAAGAAACCAGGTTATTTAGAGTTCACCTGAATGTGAGAGTATCACTAATCATATAGTATACCTGGTAAGTAGTTTGTTTCTTTGGTTTTTGTGTTTGTTATGTTAATATTACGAATTTGATTGATTTGAATTTCTTTGGTGTTGAAATTGTAATTTTTATCTTACTATATTTCACCGTGAAAGAGGGATTGGTTTTTCTTCAACAATCCTGGGAGAGCATTCAAGATTAGAAATAGAAAGCAGCCATTTATGAAGAGGCAATATTTACAAAATAAAAAATAGGGTAAATTACAACCACCCCTCAGGTATGGTCAATTTACGAAAAAAACCTTCTTGATTTGGATAATTACATCTACCTACCTCAACTAAGATTTTTCTTTACACATCCACCCATATGGTGTCAAATTCAACATAATCATCTAGATTTCGTGGAATGTGCTCTAGTTTGTACTCATTTTGTGAAAAAATACAGTTTCTGATGCACACAATCTGATATATACAAGCCAAAAAGCACTATTATGATCATCTTTCTTCAAAATGTGGAGTTCGAATGGGGTAAAACGGGTACAAAAGTGATAAAATTCCATGTAATCTCAAAGATTCCACTAAATTTGAAACTGCAAGGGTGGACGTGTAAGAAAATTTATAGTTGAGGGGTGGTTGTAATTACTCAAACATGAGGGGCTTTTCGTAATTTCACCATACCTCGTGGTGGTTGTAATTTACCCATAAAATATATGATTTAGCAATGATTCTTCCTTTTCGATTTTAAATCTTGCTAAAATAATTTGGGGTTCTTTGATATGACCCCTTCAATACTTCTTTTAATAGAGAAATGCCCAAACTATTTTGCACCATTTGAGAAAAACTCACTTCAAATTTCAGCCACCCATTTTTCCATTTATGTCCCTCGAGGCCTCCACCTTACATATCCACATGACCCATCAGCCAACTATCTCCATGGCCCACAGTGGTGTCTCTCTCTCTCTCTCTCTCTCTCTCTCTCTCTTTAATTATTATTATTATTATTATTATTATTATTATTATTATTATTATTATTATTATTATTATTATTATTATTATTATTATTATTATTATTATTATTATTATTATTATTATTATTATTATTATTATTATTATTATTATTATTATTATTATTATTATTATTATTATTATTATAATTATTATTATTATTATTATTATTATTATTATTATTGGTGAAGCGCGTAGAAATCCGGGCGCGATTTGGTGAAGCGCGTTGAAATTCGCACGTGATTATACAACCTTGGAAGCCGCGCGAATTAGAACTGCGCGGCTTGAAGCCGCGCGAATTTCTACATGAGAGGAGCCGCACGGCTTGAAGCCGTGTGAATTCGTATGTGAGAGGAGCCGCGGACGGAGCCCGAGACGAGGTCAGAGAAATAGGGTTGCAGGGATTGAAAAGCTTGATTTGACACGTGCGCAGCTTTGGCAGGCGCGTGGCCGCCACGCGGGCGTCAAGCGCAGGCGCATGGCTTCCACGCGCGCAGGCTGTGCACTCCTTTTTCAATTTTTTTTAAATACCGCGCGCGAATCGAGGCGCACGTTTGGCCCAATGCGCGGTTGCCCTCGAGCGCGTGCTATGCACGCGCTAGCAGCCTTTTAATTTTTTTTCTCTTTTTTTTTGGCTGCGCGCCAACCGAGGTGCGTGTTTAGTAGGATGCGCGACGGCCCCTACTTGGGCGTAATGCACACGCGCGAAACTTTTTTTTTTTTAGGTGGTTGATATCCTCCCTTGGGGATGATGTTTTATTTTTTTAGTAGAGAAATCATATCCGGCTCTTGAGATGGGATGTGAACCCTCTTGGAGTTGAAAGGTAAGGGTAATGTCCAACTATTGGGATGAGATGTCCAACCTTAGGGTGGGATAGCCTCCCAACTTAGGATGAGGCGATCCCGAACCCTTGGAATGAGATGCCCAACCTTGGGGTAAGATAGGATGAGGCGATCACGAACCCTTGGAATGAGATGTCCAACATTGGGGTGGGATAGCCCCCAACTTAGGATGAGGCGATCACGAACCATTGGGATGAGATGTCCAACCTTGTGGTGGGATAGCCCCCCAATTTAGGATGAGGCGATCACTAACCCTTGGGATGAGATGCCCAACCTTGGGGTGGGATGTTATATTTGCGACCTATGGTCTGCAGTGGTTGCTCACGAGTTGTGCCACTGCTTCAGTGGCAGCACGAGTTGAAGCTTCCGCGGTCATATACTAAAGATCCTCATCGGTTATCTGACTCAATCGAGGAGCAAGTAGAAATTGATCCTCATCTTAGGACTAATGCTCTGTAAAATCTTCAATTCAATTTACCCATTCAATATAATCTCCGATTATTGTTCCGTTCTTAACAATTTTTCTCTGATTTGCCAATCAAATTTGTTCGGTGGAAAAGGACGCTTGCGATGAAATTGTATTACTCCCTCCGTATTTTTATGTATACTAGCCAATTTTATTTTCGCATATTAAGTATCACTTTAGAATTTTAATGTATGACAATTTTTTTTCTCCAGCTTTACCCTAGTATTAATTACAGATTAATGAAGTAATAAGAGAAGTTCGAAAATACAGTTTTTTCTTCTACAATTAAGGCTATTTAACAACTTTCTTAAGTATTGTGCATTAATCTCAAACGACACTTAAAGAGAAATGGAGGGAGTACTTATTGTATAAGGGATTTCAAATTTTCGCTGCATCTACTTCATTTCATCTATGAGGGGATGATGTTGGTTGAACATTAGTCAACGAAATTGGTGTCAAAGGAGGCGACGCGATATCTTCCGCCATCTTCATATTCTGAGAACCTTCTAGAGGAACACGTAACCCTACTTCCATCAGACCACCGCCAGCTGGAATCGAACAGCTTCGTCGCAGACCCTGAGGTGGCGCTGGGAGTGCCGATGTCGTCGTACTCATAGTCGATGTTGATACAGATGCAGTTGACATTTCATTTCTTTTCGATATTAAAGGACCCGAATGAGAGGGTCTTCTAGAAGCTATTAGATGAGCTGGCGGGCGAGGCAGCTCGTGCAGTCCGCTTATTTTAGGCGACGACACAAAAGTAGATGAAAGGCGCGAAGACAGCTTCGGAGTTGATGTTGGACGTGGTAGTGGGGTCCGCAGTAGGGACCCGGAGAACGGAGGTGGGAATGCTGACGTGGCGATGGGCCCACTGGCTGTGAGATTCGGATTGCTCGACCATAGCTTCGCTGATAATGGGCCAGAGAAAGCTTGGCGTTTGGCGTTCTTGGCATAGGATGCGACGTTTGGATCGAGCTGTTTGAATGTAAGGCCTTCTGAAAATGGAGGGGGCAAAGGGGTGGCTTTTGTGGTGGGGTTGTTGCTCTCTTTAAGTAGCGATTGTGTGTCTAGGATGATTGGTCCGGATAATTATATTTGTCGCTCGTCTGATGGAATTTCTCGTACTTGTTCTGATCTAAGGGGGACGAGTGCCGAAGGTTTAGGACAGGTTGCTGCCTTGTTTGAGGAACTTCGTTAAATAACTTTCCGGAACTCGGGATCTTTGTCTCGTCTGGTGTAGGTAAGACGTAAGAGGTGAACTTGCGTGACGGTGAAGGCCCGATCGGTGACATTCGCTCGGTTGAATCGGTTCTTTTCTCGGGAAAAAGAGGCGCTGATTTGCTGATTACTCTGGCCCCTTTTTGGAATGAAAAGGAATTTCGAGCAGGACTTCGTAAATTTTCCTGCAAAACCATTTAAAATTCAGCAATTTAATCATGTTTCAACTTCTTTCGAAAACAATTCTTATCCAAGACACAAGTTTAAAGAGGAAAATTGAAAGGGAAAGCAGAAGCTGGAGAACCAAATTTAAACCAAGAACCTGAAAGAAGCATGTATAAAAACTTGGGGCAAATTACGGCCACCCTCTGAGTTGTGGTCAAATTACGAAACCCCCCTCCTGTTTGGATAATTACAGCCACCCCTCAACTATGTATTATCTTACAAAAAGACCCCTCTAGAGGTAAATTTAGGGATGTTATTTCGGTAAAATCGAACCGAAAGTTCGGTACGCCAACATTTCATACCGTTTATCGAACTGAATATACGATTTGGTTCGGTAAATAACCGAATTACATAAATATTATGTAAAAATATTTAAAATGAGGGGGTTGATGCAATTACCCAAACAAGAGGGTTTTTTTTTTTTTTGTAATTTGGCCATACCTCAGCGGGGTTGCCGTAATTTGCCCAAAAACTTATTCATACAGATAAACTATTCATTTTGTCCTGGTCCAACAGGTGGCAATTACGAGAAACAACTATTGGCAATAACACAGGAGAGGAACCTTACCAGCTTTAGTTCAGGGGAGTGTTGGGGCTAAATACCTAGCACGCAAGTGCACGTATCGTAAACAAGTAGTAAAAGTGGACTCGTGAGAGTCGGATGTCGATCCCACAGGGAATACTCAAATTATCTAATCCTAAGTACCAAATTCTAACAATTATGATTTTTATCTAGCCTACGCAAAGTTGTCAAATTTAATCAACTAAATAATTAAACTAATTATAAAAGCAATTAAACACGAGAAAATATCAATTAAAAACTTTTTAAGCACCAATTATCGTTAGATCACACCAAAAGCTCAAATAAAAAGGTACGATAAAGTGTAAAAATATACACTTAACACACCCCCAAACTTGATCTTTTGTTTGTCCTCAAGCAAAAACTAGCAACTTTCCCAGCAACACTCTCAACAAATGCCTCTCATCACATAGATTAATGGTCAACTTTAATTTTTTCAGAACTTGCAATTATCATGACAATTCTAAAAAATTTACAAGCTCGTAATTCAAAGATACGTATTCACTCACCATTGCTAAAAACCACAAACCATGCTATCGCTTCAAGTATCTCATATTTGTACATTAAAAATGAAGAAAAATTATACTTACATATTAATATTCAACTCCAAAGACTCACCAAATTTCTTTACTCGGCTAGTATCAAATAATTGAGCTATTGGGATCATTGGGACTTTTTGGCTTTCAAATGTTGGGCTTTTTGGTTCGAGGTAGGAGATATGGGTATAGGTGGCTATGCTTCTTGAATTGAGGTGATTACGCCAAATTTTGAAAGATAGGCGTTTGAAACAATGAATTCACCTCTAAGGACTTTTAATAAACTCGATTCTTAAGAGTTCAAAAGTCTCACTTTTGCTCTTAAGACAATGGATCGAGCTTTCAAAACAATTCAACAACTAGTCCTTACTTCTCCCTTCTAGTCTCTTCTTCTTCTCTTTTTTTTTTCTCTCTTTTTTTTTTCTTTTTTCTCTTTTATTTTCTCTCTCTCTGGTTTTTTTTTTTTTTTTTTCTCGGGGAAGAAGAAGGACCTTATAAAAAATTTCAACCGAACTCCAAGGGGTAATTTTTCAAGAATCTCCATCTATTCTACCTTATGCACATTGGCTAAAAGAAAGAACACCGTTTCTCCAAGGCTTAATCAAGGTTCGAATGATACAAATTTAAAGGTAGGCTTTGTAACACCCCGCATTTTCGGTAAAATAAATTTTACCACCTTTATGTGCATATTTGTGAAATTACAATTTATAATAATTCTTGCATGATTAGTATTTACGTGAATTAGGTAATTATGTGATTATTATGTGAATTATGTGATTATGTGAATTATGCGCTTAGGAAATATTTCGAAATAGTATGTCGAAATAAATTATTTTTCATAAACTAGGATTTTATTCTTGCATGTAATTTAAATGAGCATTTCATCATATTTATGCATGCACAAAATTTTAGAAAATAAATTTTTATCATGCATTTTAGGATTTTTAATTAATGTCGAAATTTTGAAAATCCTCCCCACATTTCTTGAATTTTCGGACACCTCACACACACACACACATGATTTTTAAATTTTGCATATTAATTGGTAGAAAAACATGCATTAGTGTGGTTGTACTTTGAGCATAGAAAGAAATACCCAAGCCTAGTTCCCTACTTTATAGACTAGGCATGCTTTTCACTCCACTTTAAGTAAGACCAAAGGTCTTTCTTCTTCTCCCTTCTTCCTCTTCATTTCGGCAGCCACACCACCACCACCATAGCCACCATTTTCTCAAGCTTGAACCACCCAAGAACCACCACCACTCCCATTTTCGAAAATTGCAAAATCACCCCCAACCCACCTAAAGATTTAATTGCCAAGAAGCCCCTCCTCAATACTTACCCATTAAGGTTGCAAGCCTCCCCACTCTATAAATAGAACCCATTACCAAGTGTTTTCTCATCTCCCCACTACAATCCTAAGAAATCTCTCTTCTCTTCTTTCTTCTTCCATTTTCGAAATTAGTAGTAGAAGAAGCTCAAAATATTTTCTTCAAGAGATTCTTGAATTTGAATGTAAGAGCTTCATCTCCTCTCTTATTCGAAAATTTCCTCTCTTCCTTCTTCATATTGTTTTGTAATCTAATTCTTTATCTCTTCTTGTATTAGAGAGAAAAGAGCTAACAAATCCTTCCCCTAAAGAGTATAGGTGAGAATTCTTGAATTCTTGCTCAAACCTACAACACCACTAGTATTTTCGGTTTTTATGTGATTTATTTGTTGATTCTTGCATATTATTTGATTATATGGTTTAGATGATGATTGCATGTTAGTGTTTTGAAAAGATAACCTTGTTCTTGAAATTCTATGATTTTTCGAAAATTTGGGGAAAAATGTTTTAAATGGCTTATTTGGTTTAATTAGTGCCTTGCATGTGTTGATCTAGTGTTTGATTGTTGAATTTTGGAAAGAAAATGAAATTTGGCCTAGCCATGAAACTTTCGAAAATTTGGGGAAAAATGTTTTAAATAGCTTATTTGGTTTAATTAGTGCCTTGCATGTGTTAATCTAGTGTTTGATTGTTGATTTGTGAAAAGAAAATGAATTTTTGACTTAACTAAGGAACGTCGAATTTTTGAGGTAAAATGCTTGAAATTGCTTATGTGGTTTACTTTGTGTTTTGCATGTGTTGATCTTGTGTTGATTGTTGTTTTAAGGCCTTGCATGTTAAGATTGGTGATTGATTGTTGATCTAAGGTCTTGCATGTTAAGATCTAGTGATTAATGGTTGATCTAAAGTCTTGCATGTTAAGATCTAGTGTTTTCTATGAAAAATGGTTTAAGAACTAAGAGTTTGTGCTAATTTGATTTAAAATACTCTTGCATGTGAAGATCTAGTGTATTTGCTTGAATAAATGTAAAGATTGAAGTCTTGAATTTTATTCTTGTAAAATGCTAGATCTAGTGAACTTTGTTGTTAGATTGTTTTTGCATGTTAAGATTTCGGTTATTTCTATGTTTTTATGACTAAATGACTTTGTGAAACTTTATGTGTATTTTCTATGTGCTCCTATGTGCTCTTGCTTGCTTATGTGAATCATTGGGTGTGAGGATGAGAGAAAGGTAAGTAGAAAGGGTGCATGGGTGGGTGCATTAAGTGTCATGAATTTTTAAAAAGATAAAACTATGTTGGAAAGTCTTTCGAGGTTACGGTAAATTTCTCGGGTACGGCGAGCCGGTACCGTAGGGCCTAGGGCTGGTTTGATCCCACGTAGTTAGTCATGGTTCGAATTATATGGGGTTATTTACCGGTAACTTAGATTGACTCTTCTGAGGGATTCCCGACAATTTTTCATGTCATGCATGTTGCATTATGGTGTTGATGATATAGGGGGAAAATCTCACTCTATGGTCTTGGGACCGTAGGGTTATAAAGGTGGGAAATTCCTTCTATAATCTTCAATACGTGTCATGGCGTAGGGTTATAAAGGTGGGAATTATCTCACTCTATACGTGTGGCAATTATGTGAATGAAGAACGCCGACGAAAAAGGGAAATATATGATTGTTTTACTTCATGTTGTATGTTCATGTATAAGATATATGTACGTATATATATATATATTTATATATATATATATATATATATTTATATATATATATATATATATATATATATATATATATATATATATATATATATATATATATATATATATTTATATATATATATATATATATATATATATATATATATATATATATATATATATATATATATATGTATGCTCTATGTGCTATGTGTATTCGATATTACTTCAAGATTCTCATTGAGTCATCAAAGACTCATATAGGTGTTGTATGTTTGTAGGTATACCCGATTTAGGGCCCGAGGGGTGAAGTTGGGAATCGAGCTCGAGAATCGGAAGGAGATCGTATGGAGGGGTTGTGGATAGTGTTGGCTCTTAATCTAGTTATGTGGTTTTATTTGTATAATATGCTTATAAAAACTTTTGATACGGTTTTAGGTATTTTCTACCGTTCGCTTCCTCCGATCGGTGGAAATTATTAAAAGACGATATGTGTAATAGTAATTAGGATTACCCTATTTTGGATAATTAATCGGTAATCCGTAGTCTTTTGTAAGCGAAAGCAAATTTTCACTATTTAAATGCATGCATGCTTTCGGCTAGTGATTTCTTCATGTTTTGTCTCCATGTTCTAAAATTATTTTCATATAGGTTCTCTTCTTAGAAAATCATGAAATTTTAGGAGTCTCTGCATCTCTCTGTCCGAATCAGTTTGATAGGTCTTGTGCATGATTTGGGTAAGTATTCATTTAGTTATGATTTAATTCTCACTATTGCATTGAAACAGGGCCATTCGGGTGTTTTCTGGTCTATCTGGAGTTTTTCTCACCCAAATGCCTTGTTTCCACTTGGAAAATGTTTTAACTTATTTTTATACCTTGGGGTAGCATTTGGTAGTTTTTGGGTCAGTGAGGAATTTATTATGAATTTTCAAAACCCCCTCCTCTGTTCTGGATTTTAAACCAAGTGACTGTGCCATTTTATTTATTTCTCCTAAATGGCCATGCATCTTTCAAAACTGTTTTAACTGAGTGATCTAGACCCGTGTTAGATGGTATGGTATGATTTTAGGGTCATTTTCATGAGTAGTTTAAGAGGAATTAATTTTTAAAGCTTCTGCATTGAATCTGTCCGCATTTGCATTAAGTCCATCATGCCTAGTTACTTTCTAGTCTTGCATTTAGCATGCATTGGTGTTAATTGATCAATTAGGGTTTAGCAAGCTGTGCCCTCTCTCCCTCTGATTTAAAAAGAAAAATTTTCACGTAAATTTATATCCACAAAAATCATGTTTTCGAAAGTCTTCCGCTGAGATTACATATAATAAGGGTAATCGAGAGAGGGGTGTCACAGGCTTGAAAGGCTCAAACGGTTCAAAGATGGCCCAAATCACTTCCCAAATTGCTCAACAATTTAATATTTCACTTTGTAAATTCATAAGACAAGTTCTAAAACCGAATAGCATATGATATAACATAAATTAACTCAAATTTTAAAACACAAAACTTTCAACCAAAGCAACGCATAATTCGAGATTCCTAACAATGACTCCTTCTTACGACACTTTGAATCAAAAGCTCACCAAAATTCCATCAAAATCAAGATAAAGCAAGCAATTTCATCATTAAACATCGGCCATCTTTCATCATCATGATTCATCGAAGCATTTATCTCAAACATTTTTTTTTTTCGAAAGAAATAACTAAAATAAAATAACTCAAATAAAAAAAAACTAAGGCATGCAAACTAAAAATTTAAAGCACATAAAAGCAAGTTATTTTCCACCCCCAAACTTAAAATTTACATTGCCCTCAATGTAATTAGCACGAAGTTTAAGGATAGAATACACCTGAATTAGTCGTCATGGCCATCTCCGGGCTGCTGAAATTTTCGATGTTTATTGTGCTTCTGTCCATCTGGCACGGCCGTGTCAGTTTTTGAACTGATTTCCGCACGGCCGTGCGAATTGCAAAGTTGGGGCAGTAGCCTTCTGTTTCTCGCACGGCCGTGTGAGATTAAAGTGTTTTTTTCACGCGGCCGCGCCCCGAGCCAAAATCAGACAGTAGCTTCCCCGATTTTCCACATGGTCGTGCTTGATTCAAACCTTTTTTGGTGCGGCCGTGTGAAGTGCAAAATTGCACTTTGACCCCTAAAAATAAAAAATAAAAAAAATTGCTTATTTCATTAGCTTGCATGCTTATAAAATAAATAAATAAAATAAAACAAGAAACATAAATAATAAAAAAACAAAAATCTCGGGTTGCCTCCCGAGAAGCGCTAAGTTTATAGTCTTCAGCCAGACTTTGTTCATTCTCTTCAATACCTTAGCTTTTGAACCCATCTCCTCACTTCCTTTTGGAGAAAGTCTTGAATAAATGGGTTGATCCGATTCTTTTTTCGACTGGTTCGCATAGGAATGCCCTTGAATTTATTATTCTTGATGTCATGAGGCTTGCCCACATCGTCTTTAAAACCCCAACTCGAGTTCATAAAATAAACTTGCTCCTTCCGACTACCGTTTCCGCCATCATCTCCTGCACTCAAAGATGCTTTCCCATGGTCCAAGATCGAAACGTCAATTTTTTCATGAGTTGTAAAATCCATAAGATCAATAGCAAAACAATCGTTATTATCACATGGATTTTTATTAGCACTAAAAACATTAAATTTGATCGTTTGATCATGCACCGTCATTGTAAGATCACCACTAGCACAATCAATTAGAGTTTTCGACGTGGCTAAAAACGGTCTCCCTAAAATAAGAGGTATCTCCCTATCTTCATCTATATCAAGTATAACGAAATCAACAGGGAAGATAAATTTGTTCACTTTTACTAGCACATTCTCTAAAATACCTTTTGGGTAAACTAAAGACCTATCGGCTAATTGAAGAGTTATAGCCGTCGGTTCAATCTCACCTAACCCAAGATTTTTATAAGTCGAATAAGGCATAAGATTAATGCTAGCGCCTTAATCAATGAGCGATCTAAAATTTTTACCTCCTATAGTACAAGGAATAGTGAACTTACCTGGATCGCCGAGTTTTTGTGGAAGGGGGCGTGTAAGAATTGCACTGCATTGCTCCGTGAGTTGGATCATCTCGTTCCCTTGCAATTTCTTCCTCTTTGTCACGAGATCCTTGAGGAATTTCACCCACTTTGGCATCTTTTGAAGAGCTTCGATAAAAGGGATGTTTATGTGAATCTCCTTCAACTTGTCCAAAAACCCTTGGTATTCGGCATCGAGCTTCTTCTTGAGAAACGTTTGAGGATATGGAATTGGAGGGGCTCGTGATTTCACTGGTGATGATAGTGATTCTTCATGAGTTGCTCCTTTTTTCCCCAATCACACTCGTCTTCTCGATTACGGTACTTCTCTTCTCTTTTCGTGGGTCTTCCTCCAATTGTCTCCCATTCTTTAAACTTACAGCATTGCACTGCTCGATGTTGCTCTTTCGAGGATCTTCCGTATTCGACGGTAGTGCTGCCGATGGCCTCGCGGTTAGCTGGGTTGCAAGTTGACCCATCTGTGTTCCCAAATTTCGGATGGAAGCTTGGGTGGTTGTCATAAATTGCGCCAAGATATTTGCGAGATCTCCACCTTGAGGTTGAGCTTGAGGTGGTGCTTGCCTTTGTCCTTGCTGATTTCCTCCCCATCCAAAGTTGGGGTGATCTTTCCATCCCGTATTATAGGTGTTGGAGTACGGGTTCCTCTGTTGTCGGTTGGTGTCATTCACGTAATTTAGAGACTCCGTTTCTTCTAAGCACTGGTTGGGACCGTTGATTGCATGGACTTGCTGAGTCTGCAAAGCTGCTACTTGCTTTGATAGCTTTTCTAACTGGGCGGTGATTGCGGTGACCCCGTCTAACTCCAAAATTCCTCCCGTCTTGGCGGCTCCGCTAATTGACCGGTCCGATGCCCGCATGTATTTGTTCCTTGCGATTCGCTCCAAAAGTTCGTACGCTTCGTCATAGGTCAAGCTCATGAACATACCACCAGCTGCTGAATCGAGCACCGTTCTCGAATTATCTTGCAATCCATCATAAAATATTTGAAGTTGCCGCCACTCTTGAAGTCCATGATTCGGGCATCTCCGAATTAATTGTTTGAACCGCTCCCACGTCTCGAATAGCGCTTCACCGGCTTCTTGTATGAAATTTTGTAATTCTCTCCGGATTCTTTCAGTTTTTGTTGGGGAGTTATATGTGTTCATGAAGAGTTGTGCTAGGTGGGGCCAAGACGAGATGGAGTGCGGTGCACGAGTTTGTAACCATTCTCGGGCTGCACCTTGTAAAGAGTGCTTGAACAGGCGGAGTTGCAGTGCTTCTGGTGAAACTCCGTTCATCTTATGCGAGTCGCACGTCTCGAGAAAATTGACCAAGTGGAGATGCGCATCTTCGTGAGCTAATCCGCTGAACAACCCATTGTTTTGGAGCATAGTAAGGAGTCCCGCTAGAATTTCGAAATTGTTGGCTTCAATGGGGGGCTGCTGGATGCTTGATTGAAACCCATTGAGTGTTGGAACGGTGTACTCATGCAATGCTTGTTGACGAGGTGGTGGATTAATTAGCTTAAGTTGCTCTTGCTCGTTGACGATATTTCCTGCCGCATTCGGTAGGCGCCCTTGGTCATCTCCCCTACGATTATTATCTTCTTCCATTGTCGCATAAAAAGTACCTAAAAAAAATAATAAAATAAAATAATTAAATACAATAAATAAAACGGCTGAAGTAAGAAAAATTGCTCAAATTTAATATTAGAATAAATAGATAATTCAGCCGTATTCCCCGGCAACGGCGCCAAAAACTTGTTGGGGCTAAATACCTAACACGCAAGTGCACGTATCGCAAACAAGTAGTAAAAGTGGACTCGTGAGAGTCGGATGTCGATCCCACAGGGAATACTCAAATTATCTAATCCTAAGTACCAAATTCTAACAATTATGATTTTTATCTAGCCTACGCAAAGTTGTCAAATTTAATCAACTAAATAATTAAACTAATTATAAAAGCAATTAAACACGAGAAAATATCAATAAAAACGGACCTAGGATTTTATCTTCCCCCTATGCAAGAATTGCTCACCCAAAACTCCTCAATTATGAAATATATGATTCATGATTAATAACCCGAGACACTAATTTACTCGTAACCCGCTGTCGCGTGTATTATGAGTCTATTATTCATAAACGGTTCACTATATGTCTATGCAAACAAATTATGAATAAAGCATTAACTAACAAGTCTCGTAAATGGCTACCTAAGGTGATATATGTATGTCTACGACACCACATGCAGTTGACACACTCATCCGGTGAAAACTACTCGAAGGCTCTTATACTTACCGTCTAATTATCAAAATAGCTCTGTCGAGTCAATCTCAATAATCACAGATAAAGCACATAAATTGATCAAGTTCATGCACTAACAATCATAACAAGTATAAGAAATAATCACAAAATCATAATTGCATAATCTCATGAAAACGGGTTCACCATCCCCACATAGGGTTCCAACAAAATCCTAGATTAAAAACTTAGCTACTCATGTTCTCTACGAAAAACATAATAAAAATATAAAAAGACATAGATTAAGAAAAGATAGATAAAGGAAGAATTGCGATGAAGAATTGTCAATTCTCCGGCTTCGATTTTTCGTTCTCTCGCTCCTCGCGATCCAAGGTTGTGTAAAAAGTCCTCTAATTCGTGCTTGGTTTGGGCTAAATAGATGTCCCAACTTGGTAGATGATTTTAGGTTTCCATGTGTGATTAAAAGTCCAAAATTGTCTCCAGCGTGTTTTGGCACGGCCGCGCGAAAATCAGTGCAATTCTCACACGGCCGCGCGAGAATCTCCGAAACCTTCTGCCCAAGTTCTGCAGTTGGCACGGGCGTCCCATTTTTAGGTGTAAATCTGGGACGGCCGTTCCGGGCCAATTCTTCAGATTTTTGATTATTTCAGTTTTGGCCCATATTTTCCCCAAAATTACAGTTTTGACCCCAAACTTTTCCAATTTTTCAATTTATACCTAAAATACAATAAATCAACTTTTTAAGCACCATTATCGTTAAATCACACCAAAAGCTCAAATAAAAAGGTACGATAAAGTGTAAAAATATACACTTAACGGGGAGAATGTCGCATCACTATTGTCCAGCTGTAGAAAATAAAAATATTCGTCTGAGTAACCATGCATGGATACATTAGCTCAAAAAATAAAGAATACTAAAAAAATATTTAAAAAGAGTTCAGTTGAGTATCGACACATGCTAAATTTGTACCTCCATCGAGTTCTTTATTGTAGAGACTTCTTCCATCGGACCATTTTGCCCATAGTCGAAACTTAATTCTCCCTCTTCAGGTGTTCCGAAACTATCTTCAGTGTCATCATCCTCGTCGTCATCATCATCATAACTTTCGTCATCTTCGTCGTCATAATTTTCACCCATATCATCATGTAGTCCACTAAACTGGTAATCAATATGATGTTGTTCAGCAAGTAATCTGACATGTGGCTCAATTGCCTCTAACGATCCAACTGCCTTCTTGAAGAAGTACAACTGTTTAAAATTAAAGCTCCACCGCATCAGTGAAGATATAACAAGAAATGACATAATCTCGTATTTAATGTTTTGCAGAAAATAAAAAAAATAAAAATAAATAAACCTGTGCAGCATGGTGTCGAGATGCCTATGTTAGAAAACTACGGGATTGTCCTTGTTTTAGAGATTTCATGCGGAAGAAGAATACGTTTGCTTCCTCGTCGTATTCATCGTGGGCTTCTTTCAGCGGAGGTCCAGGAAAACATTCGCCTTTACTGTTTCTTAACCTCACTTTTTCTTTCTGTTTCTTCATCAGATCTTCGAATATTTCTCTGAAAGTTATTTAAAACGACAATTTGTTAAATGGTATGATGTAAGAGAAAAACACTAAACGAGAGTAACAGTTTCGTTATTGAAGGGGTTCAAACAATCTTTTAGACCTTTTTCCATCACAGCGCTTCTTCATCTCCTGCACGAAGTAAAGAGCTGTAATCATGTTCATAATGCTATTATAACAAGTTTCTTTGCCCAAATGGTTAGATTTCTATCAAATCATTCTGGAACACGATATCAAGCTCCAAATTTAACATTTTTTGTGATGTTTCACATTAAATTTGGGTGGGTCCTTGGGTCGGGTCCCCAGGTCTGGGTCTACCTGTCGGGTAACCCTGTCGGGTCTCAGGTCCTTATATACAAAACCGAAATCGACCCATGCAAACTCGGGTCCGGGTCCAACACAGGCCCGGCCCGGACCCGACCCGACAATTGCCCCGCCCCATTGACCAGCCAATGTATGGGTCGGTTTCGGACACCCTTTTTCAAGACCCGAGACCCAGCGGACTCGACCCGAGACTCGGGACTCGGATGTTAATTGTAGCATTTTTGCCCAAAAATGCTTTAGGAGGAGTTCAAACTCGGGACAATTAAAAGAAATGCACATACTTACCACTAGGCCAAACGAGATATATGATAAAAATCTGACAGTAAACGTATATAATATAAAACTTCAATGTAAAATGATTTAATTGGTAGAAAAAGATGTTAAATAAATTCTTGATATTCATATTAATTATTATTAAATAATTTTAATTAAATTATTAACAAATGCAATATAAGAAATTTGGAAACATAAATATAGAATCGCGGTCAATACTATCAAACATCTATTATTAATTACTATATTCAATATAATTTTCACTATTGAAAAATATAAAATATTGAATCAAGTCAATAGATAAACATATGCGTTGAATTAATACAAACTCACTTAAGTTATTAAAATCGATAGTGTGATAAAAGGAATGAAAAATAAAATAAGATGTTTATTTAAAACAATAGATCGATTATAACTCATTTCAATTAATTTAAATTGATTAACCTTAATTATTGACAAGAACTTATTAAAATTATTGATTATTTTATCATAAATACAATTATTTACAAGAACATATTTATAACAAAAACATGAATGTATATTTTAACAAAATTAGATTATAACTCATTCCAATTAATTTTCCTACTTTAAAAATAAAACTATATATGATGAGTAGAATCAAAATATTATGATGTGATTTTTCTTTTAATAATTGGTTTAATTTGTAAAAATCGTAAGAATCGAATCGTAGATCATATTATTTAATTAATTTTTTTTACATTTACATTTTATTCAAAATTTGAATCGAATCGTAAAATTTAAATGGATTAAGCTCAAGTCCTTTCAGTTTATTGTTTTCTTTATTATATTATGTTTTATAATAAATTTAACTAAAATTGTTTAATAATAATAAATATGATAATTAATAATCTATTTAACGTTATTTATTATAATCATTTTACACTTTAAGTATCATTGTTATATAGAGTTTTTTCATGTTATTTATCAAATATCTAACATTTGTCATTGGTTAGGATTATGATTCATTTTCAAGGGACTTAAAGTTCAAAACCCAACTAAAATATTTTGAACAAAAAATGAAAAATCCGGACCCGGGCTTGATCCGCCTTCCCACGGGTCGGTGTCGAGTCCCGAAAAAAGTAGGACCCGAACCCAACCTGGTCCGTGGCCATGTTTATCTAGCACCATCTGTCACCCCCTTAAAGTTTATTTTTATCCACTATTAGTCCATATAAATAACGACTTTTTTTCCCCTTAAATAACCTTATATTTTAGCCCTCAAACAAAAAACCCCTACCCGGGTCCGTATCCACTTTTAGTCTTTAAATAAAGTATTTTTTTTCCCCTTAAATCACCCTATATTTTAACCCCCAAACAAAAGACCCCTATTTACAAGAAAGAAGAAAGAATTCGACTAATTCTTTCTGATTGCTGATTTTTTTTTTACTAAATCAAAATAACAATTTGTACTGCTTTGACATGGGTATATGTTTTTTTTTGTCCTCATATAAGAAATTTCCAAGTTATATTACGCGAGGGAGACATTACAGTGTCATATTGTAGGATTTCTTAACAAAAAAATAGTATTTAAACTAATCAAACATGAATTTTATTTCAATCGTTGCATTATTTTACTATAAGATATGTGCATCAGTGATCAGTGCACGAATCATAATTTACACGCGATTTGCACTTGATTGCCCGTGATTTGCACGTGAATTTCTTGGGGGTAAAGTTATTGAGTTATCATATTTTTATCAGCTCTTATTTTCTCGTTAACAATTTATTTTAATAACAGAAAGAAGAGCATGTGAAAATACGTTTGCAAGGGTGTGTATATAGATTAAAATATTGTATTCATCAAATTTACTAATAACACCATGTCACATGATTATATAAATGACTAATATAATTGCCAACATATTAATCACAACTCTCTCTCTCTCTCTCTCTCTCTCTCTCTCTCTCTCTCTCTCTCTCTCTCTCTCTCTCTCTCTCTCTCTCTCTCTCTCTCTCTCTCTCTCTCTCTCTCTCTCTCTCTCTCTCTCTCTCTCTCTCTCTCTCTCTCTCTCTCTCTCTCTCTCTCTCTCTCTCTCCCTCTCCCTCTCAAATTGTCCATTAATTACAACTCACTCTCTCGCTAACACACACACTCTCTCGATGGCAATTTACAACAATAAGAAAATATTGACTTTCGGGATATTAGGTACAAAATTTTGTTAATTATCTTTGTTTGTATTTATTTATTTTTTGAATATGAATGAATATTTACATTTTTTTTACAGGGAACATAATGTCATTCATCGTTTATCTCGTTCCTATGTAAGGTTTTATATCTGATTTGTATTTTTTTTAACAAAATTAATATTTATTGATAAAGGCTAATATACATATATTTTCTTTTGCAGATATACATTCCAAAAAATTTGGAGAGAAAAATCATCCGGAGGGCATACATTTATGCCCTACCTGGTTGCGATTTTCTCTTCTACCCTTTGGGTTTATTATGGATTATTAGACCGTAATGGTCTAATAATATCCATAAATCTCTTTGGGTGCTATGCACCATTGCCTCCCTCTCTCTCTCTCTCTCTCTCTCTCTCTCTCTCTCTCTCTCTCTCTCTCTCTCTCTCTCTTACATGGGGTTTTTCAGTCAAACATCCGTTCTAGTATTTGGATATCTAGGAAATTTTATGTCACTGATGGTCTACCTTGCTCCAATGTAAGTGTATTTAACTTTTATATTGTGTTAAAATATATTTAATTTTCGTTAAGAAATTCTAATACGTGTGTTTTGTTTTGCAGATTTACATTTAGAAAAATATATAAGGAAAAATCAACTGTAGAGCATACATTCATGTCTTACATTGTTGCATTTTTCTCGTCCATGTTATGGATGTACTACGGTTTATTAGGCTCAACAAAGCATATTATTTACATTAATATACTCGGATGTATTATAGAGTACATCTATATATTTATGTACATGTATTACGCATCTAAAACAATTAGAGTAACTATTATTTATTTATTTATTTTTTCTTCAAAATACACTTAATTGTAACTATTAATAATTTGAAATATTTACTTTTTGTAGATGAAAGTTGGGAAAATTTTGGGCCTAGGCATTGTTATTGTATTTGTGACAATTATTGTCACGTACTTAACACTGCAAAATAAAATTATATTCCGAATTAAGATTGTTGGATGGGTGGCAACTTTTTTCTCACTGATTGTATTTGGGGCACCAATTAAGAATGTGCTATGCATTTAAATTTTAGAAAATATTATGTTTTGTTTATTATAAATATTAACTATTTTTTTAGTTTCTTGTTTTATTTATATATATTGACATATTTTTATTTTTTGATAATTATATATTGAAAGATTGAAGTATTTAAGACCCGCAACAATGAATTTGTGCCCATCCTGACCGGGCTTGCATGGCTCGGATATGGGTTAGCCAAAAAAAATAGTAATAATAGTGAGTCATACTATATATTTCAGTTTATAGAGGCACAATCGGAACGTGCCGATCCGGCTCAAGAACGTTTATCATACTGTATATTTCAGTTTATTTCTCTATACATAACATTAAAGAATTAGCATTAAACAAAATCATATTTCTTTTTATTTTGAATTAGTATTTATTCTTGAAAACGCTCGTTCAGAAAAATAAGTATGAATTTGCATGTCTAACACATAATCACGTAACATGAACGATACTTGCACGCGGTTTGCACTTGATTGCCCGTGATTTGCACGTGAATTGGCTAAGGGTAAAGTTATTGAATTATTATATTTTTATGAGCTCTTATTTTTGCGTTAACAACTTACTTTAATAACAGAAAGAAGAGCATGTAAAAATACATTGGCAAAGGTGTTTATGTAGATCAAAATACTGCATTCATCAAATTTAATATAAAGTAAATAGACAATGAGCATATATATAAGCCTACGCACTTTCAGGTTATTGGTAAATTAAATAAATACTTGTTTAGTAAAATAGGTTCATAAAATAAATTATGATTTAAGTTTGAACTATTCAATTTAAAATAGAGAATGAATAGTATCTTTCATGACTATTGGAGTCCAAGAGTTGAAACACATGGTTGATTTATCGATGATTATCTCCTATCATGACACCCTAGCATAGCGGTCTAGAATCACTTTTAGGATGGTAGAGTCCTCAGCCGTAGTCGGCTCGACAGAAAAGGAGAGTGTCGTCAGCGAAACAAAGATTCGAGATGGTGGGCGCCATAGGGGCTATCTGTATCCGTGCAATTCACCTTCCACCACCGCCCAGTGGACCATCGCTATAAGGGTCTCTGCACAACAAATAAAGAGATACGGAGAAAGGGGGTCGCCTTGTCTCTACTTTGTGGATGAAAGTTGAGAAATCGTTGGCTGTAGGCAATGTTATAGTATTTGTGACAATTATTGTCACGTACTCAACAATGCAAAATGATATTATAATATACCGAATTAAAATTGTTGGGTGGGTGTCAACATTTTCCTCCTTGATTGTATTTGGCGCGCCTATAAAGAATGTGGTATGCGTTTGAATTTCAAAAATTAAATATTACGTTATGTGTAATTATAAATATTAATTTATTTATTTTTGTATTTTGTAAATATGTATTGACAGATTGAAGCTTTTCAGACAGGTAGCAATGAGTTTGTGCCCATCCAAATGATATGCACACTAAATTATGTGAGGCTCGGATATGGGTTGGCGACAAATCAAATGCCAATAATAGTAAATCACACTAAATTAAATTGTTGCTTAAAAATATATATATCTAATTTGAATGGAGCTATTTGATAAAAAAAAAAAAAAAAAAAAAAAAAAAGAAAAAAAAAATAACAAAACAAAAAAAAAAAAAAAAAAAGCATTCGATTTTGACTCCTGGTAAATCCATTTTTTTAATTGATATTTGCTGTAAATCCAATCAACTCAAAATACCTTATATTCCCCAACTATTTCAATAAATTACAAAGCCGCTTTCTTTCTCGAATAAACAACAACATAACATTCAAGCAAAACAAATATGTTCATACATCTACAATTTGTTTATCAAGGTAGATAATATGAAACTTACACAAATTACAAAAACTACGAAAACTAGTCTGTATATTTGTAACGCTGCTTTCCTGCTCATACAATCGTGGAAGAATTTCTGAGAATTATAATTCTCACTACGATAAAAACGGTAATCTACAATCAAGGAACGGGATTCGTGGATTTGTTTAAAGTTTAAACATGGTATATATATATATATATATATATATATATATATATATATATATATATATATATATATATATATATACATGGAAGAGAATCTTTTATTTTCAATCTTAAATTTAAAATATACCTTATTTTTTTTTTTTTTTTGAGTAAATTCAAGTCTATTACAAGGGGAAGTAGGGGAGGGGGGGACTCGAACCCTAGACCGTTACCCTATTGGTAAAGGCTAGGTACCAACTCTCCTAATGAGGGTTGGTAAATATACCTTATTTTTAACTAAGGGTATAATGGTGATACTTAATTAATTTTTATTAATAAAAGTGGCTTTGAATTTATCTTAAGAATGTGAAATAAATTTGGGTCAGTTGTAACTGCACTTGTGTGATGGGAGATTTTTGTCAAATTTTCTCAATTTGAATATTTTGTTTTGCAGATACTGTATGCAGTTGGAATCATCGTTTCCCTATTGCAAATAGGGGTCGGGCCGTGGGCCTTCAGAACCAATCAAGTAGCCGTTATTCTTATCTATCTTTTTATTTAATTTTCGTCGGATCTATTAATAAGACAAGTATTGTATTTGTATACGTAAGTTAGTAATTATTTCACTCAATCATACGTATGAACTGTTTATTTTATTATTATACATAGGAGTTGGTACCTAGTCTATACTGTTAAAGTAGAGGTATACTGTTAAAGTAGAGGTCCAGGTTCGAATTTCATACAATTTTCTTTCTCTTCTCTTGAATTTCGCCCATAATTTTTCGCCAAAAATTTATACATGTATCTGTAAATTATATTTATTTTTTACCCTCACAAAATGTACTCTAATTTTGTTTCATTTGAGAGATAGGTGTGTGTATAATAGATTTAGCAGATAGTAATATTTGAACACGTACACAACATTTAGGAATTAGGGCTTGAAATTAATTCGGTTTAAAGTTCGTCGTTGGCACCAGACAAAGTTCTTTGTACCACCATCATAACAAACGCAGAAAAATTGTGGTTTATAACGAACGAATATCTGCTTCCTTTAATTAGGTCAGAATAGGAGAAAAGAAACAAAGAAAAATGCTTGTATAGAAAAATAAGTACGAATTTGTGCATGCGCCATTTAATCATACAGACACTTTTTTTTACCATTCTTGAAAAATCAAAAGGTAAATATCCTCAAAAACTCTCTCAGGCTTTTGGACTTCGATTTCAGATCCCCACCGAGACGATAACAGATCGGAGGTAATTCTTACCTTGTTTTGATTGTTTTGTTACGTAGATTACGATTATTGGATTTTTTTTTAAACGGAGCATTTGGTATTACTCGCATGATTCTACACGAGTATAGTGGAGTTACTCGTGTAAAACCACGCGAGTAGATGAATATATTTTTTTTATTATTTTATTATTTTTTTTAAAATACGTATGTTATTGATTGAAAAATATTTAAAAAAAAAAATGGAAGTCGTGTGTTATTATGCGAACAGGGGGTTTGTGCTCGTGTCAAACCACGCGAGCTCAGATGATCGAGCTCGCCTAAAATCACACGAGTTCTATTTTTTTCTTTTTTTATTTTTTTTTTATATTTTTTTTATTTTTTTAAATTAAATACTAATTTCGTTTTTCTGTTAAATTGTAGATGGCGGATGTAGAGGGAAAAGTTTAATGAGTCAAGTTGTGGGAAAAGGTAAGAGTTTAATGAAAGCTTTGGGTCGGAAGTCGAACAATCCGGATCGTATTGGAGATCGGGGAGTTCTGAAACAGTTCATCCGAACTATATGAAGTGGTATGTGAAATGTACGCACCAGTATTTGTGCAACCCCACAAGAGCGTCAGTTCAGTTCAGCCCGTTGTTGCTCCCCCCACCAGATCAGCCGTTTGCGAACGAGATAGTTCGTCTCCTATTTCCGACCGTGTACGGACAGAATGGGCGTGATGCGGCAGAACAATTTATGTCAATCCAGCCACAAGTACTTGATTTGATGATGCCCCGTGCTCAATATCTCCATCTTGTACCCGGACGGGAAGGGGGTCGTGGGGGACCAAGGCCTAGGGGTAGGGGTTCGAGGGTTAGACAGTAGGATGGTTATGACATTTGTTTTCCGTTTTGACTATTGTTTTCCATTTTCATTGGTTCTGTATTAGGATGATTGTTTCTCGTTTTTCTATTTTGATTGAGTTGAACAATTACTCGTTTTTCTATTTTTATTGTTTTGAACGATTACTCAATTTTCTATTTTGATTGTGTTGGACGATTACTCGATTTTCTATTTTTATTGTGTCAAAAAATTACTTTGTGTTCTATTTTTTATTTTAAATATGTTGAAACCAAAAAATAAAAAAATGTACTCGCTTAGTTTTACGCGAACAAAGAACATGTACTCGTGTAATTCTACGCGAGCAAAAGCTCTCTGTTCGCGTAAAACTACGCGAGTACAATTTTTAATTTTTTTTTAATTTATTTTTTGTACGAGTTAATTTAAAAAAAATAATTAAAAAAAAAATTGTGCTCGTGTGATTTAACACGAGCACCAACTCAGGTCTCGCGTATATTCACACGACCACTGAGAAGGTGCTCGCGTAAAATAACACGAACAAAAAAAAAATCATCTCCTCGTGTGATTTTGCGCGAACACATGACATGTGGTCGCGCAAAATCACACGACCACAAGAAAAAAATATATCCAAGTACTCGTGTGATATTACGCGAGTACATGCCATGTGCTCGCGTAATATCACACGAGTACTTGAAGATTCGAGAAAAAAACAAAAATATTACTTTTGGGTCTATACTCGTTGGATCCATTTCAGAAATTGTTGAATATCTAATTTTTTTTAATTGAATATTCAAATTCGATTTTTAAATAACTATAGGATTTGGTAAAAAAAAATTGTAAAAATGAAAAAACTTAAAGTAAAAAGGTAAAAAGTTATCATAAAAAAATGTATGTACACTAAAATGGCGTCTGCATATATAACCACCCTTATCTACATGAATTAGTAGAGATGCTATTATTAGAACCCTATAAATATAAATGTAAGTATAAATATAAATATACTAGTTTAAGTTATGATTAAATGTAAGTATAAATATAAAAATACTAGTTTAAGTTATGATGCAATGAGTGCGCAAGGTGAGTTTCAAAATCGGGTTATATTACAAACAACCCCATTGAAATTTTACTAATTATTAGTTGGTATAATTATTCAATTTAAGAAAATTATACCCATAATCTACACCCAAATCTTTTCAAAAAATTATTCCCCTCAGCACGCTAATTTAGTTTTTTTTCCTTTTCTTTTTTTTTATTTTGTTTAATAGTTTTCTTTATTTCGAATTAAAAGAAATTTTTTGTAATTATTTTATTTATTTATTTTTTCGGTTTTTATTTTAAATTATTCTTTTTCTTATTTATATTTTTCCTTTTTTTTATTTTAATTTAAAAAAATGGTTTTATTTTTATTTTCATTTTTTCATGCTTTTTCTTTTTTCTTAATTTCGATTTTTTTTTTTTTTTAAAAATTATTTTATTTCCAGTTTTTTTTAAATAAAAACCACTCTATATAAACATGAAAATCACTTTATATAAACAACTATATAACACATGAAAACCACTATGTATAACAAGTTAACAACTATATAACATGAAAACCACTCTGTATAACAACTATGTAAACTTGAAAACCACTCTATATAACAACTATGTCAACATAAAAACCACTTTGTATAAACAGTTATATAAACACGAAAACCACTCTCTATAACAACTATGTCATACATGAAAACCACTATGTATAATAGCTATGTAAACATGAAAACCACTCCGTATAATTACAAATTTCCACGACCAACAATCATTAAAATAAAATAAATAAAAATATTGAATAAAAACACAAACATATATTATATCTCTGCAATTATATTGGATTTTTTGAAGCTCCCAATGGAGAAAAGTGAGAGAAAAAAATATGTAGAGAGAGAAAATGAGAGATCATTGTTAATAGGTAAACAAACAGTAACACCCCTAAAAAAATTAAAGGGTTCTTCTTTGTTTGCTTGTTTTTGTGTTTTCCATGGTGGGTTGGTGTTATTAAATCTTGAGTTTGCCGTACGATTAAAATTAGGGGTATCATTAAAAATTTAAAATAAAATTGGGTTCATTGTAATAATACTTGTGTAATGAAAGGATTTTTGTCAAATTATCCCTTCAAAATCCTCAACCAAAACAGCGTCGTTCTTCATTGTCCATCCATGCCTACAATTATTGGCCGCCTTCTTTTGATTCACGGTGCTCTAATAGTACTGCATTTATTACTTTATCTAACAATCAATTAAAAAAAATATTATAGCTTAAAGCCATATATTTACAATATTATTCTTTTTTTCCCCAAGTTTCTCCCAAATTTGTATTAGTTGAATTTAAACATAAGTTTGTTCTATGATTTTATTTGGTCCCTATGTGGCATAAATTATTAAGATTTTCGTTCATAAACAGGAATAAATATTTTACAACCCATTTATCATTTTAAATATTTGTTTTTTTTTTAATTGAATTCTTCTAAAGAAAAGAACGCAATAATGCTTTTATTGGTGTGTTCCGCAATTTGGAATCAAGGTGCTGAGCTTTACATGATATGGTTTTCCCATGTATTTCTTTTTTCTATTTTTTAAGTTGAAAGAATTAAAGAATATAATTTTTCTCTGATTTGCCAATCAAATTTGTTCGGTGGAAAAGAGACGCTTGCGATGAAATTGTATTACTCCCTCCGTATTTTTATGTATACTAGCCAATTTTATTTTCGCATATTAAGTATCAC
Organism: Erythranthe guttata; assembly: GCF_056151865.1. NCBI lineage: Eukaryota > Viridiplantae > Streptophyta > Magnoliopsida > Lamiales > Phrymaceae > Erythranthe > Erythranthe guttata. The sequence goes on along the minus strand of NC_142543.1, from coordinate 5,340,199 downwards.
TTCAGAATTTTAATGTATGACAACTTTTTCCTTCTCCAGCTTTACCCTAGTATTAATTACAGATTAATGAAGTAATAAAGAGAAGTTCGAAAATACAGTTTTTACTTCTACAATTAAGGCTATTTAACAACTTTCTTAATTATTGTGCATTAATCGATCATAAACGACACTTAAAAAGAAATGGAGGGAGTACTTACTGTATAAGGGATTTCAAATTTTCGCTGCATCTACTTCATTTCATCTATTAGGGGATGATGTTGGTTGAACATTAGTCAACGAAATTGGTGTCAAAGGAGGCGAAGCAATATCTTCCGCCATCTTCATATTCTGAGAACCTTCTAGAGGAACACGTAACCCTACTTCCATCAGACCACCGCCAGCTGGAATCGAATAGCTTCGGGGCAGACCCTGAGGTGGCGCTGGGAGTGCCGATGTCGTCGTACTCATAGTCGATGTTGATACAGATGCAGTTGACATTTCATTTCTTTTCGATATTAAAGGACCCGAATGAGAGGGTCTTCTAGAAGCTATTAGATGAGCTGGCGGGCGAGGCAGCTCGTGCAGTTCGCTTATTTTAGGCGACGACACAAAAGTAGGCGAAAGGCGCGAAGACAGCTTCGGAGTTGATGTTGGACGTGGTAGTGGGGTCCGCAGTAGGGACCCGGAGAACGGAGGTGGGAATGGTGACGTGGCGATGGGCCCACTGGCTGTGAGATTCGGATTGCTCGACCATGGCTTCGCTGATAATGGACCGGAGAAAGCTTGGCGTTTGGCTTTCTTGGCATAGGATGCGACGTTTGGATCGAGCTGTTTGAATGTAAGGCCTTCTGAAAATGGAGGGGGCAAAGGGGTTGCTTTTGTGGTGGGGTTGTTGCTCTCTTTAAGTAGCGATTGTGTGTCTAAGATGATTGGTCCGGATAATTTGTCGCTCGTCTGATGGAATTTCTCGTACTTGTTCTGATCTAAGGGGGACGAGTGCCGAAGGTTTAGGACAGGTTGCTGCCTTGTTTGAGGAACTTCGTTAAATAACTTTCCAGAACTCGGGATCTTTGTCTCGTCTGGTGTAGGTAAGACGTAGGAAGTGAACTTGCGTGACGGTGAAGGCCCGATCGGTGTCATTCGCTCGGTTGAATCGGTTCTTTTCTCGGGAAAAAGAGGCGCTGATTTGCTGATTACTCTGGCCCCTTTTTGGAATGAAAAGGAATTTCGAGCAGGACTTTGTAAATTTTCCTGCAAAACCATTTAAAATTCAGCAATTTATTCCCATAACTATCTAATCATGTTTCAACTTCTTCCAAAAACAATTCTTATCCAAGACACAAGTTCAAAGAGGAGAGTAAAAGGGAGAGCAGAAGCTGGAGAACCAAATTTAAACCAAGAACTCGAAAGCAGCATGTATAAAAACTTAGGGCAAATTACGGCCACCCCTGAGTTATGGTCAAATTACGAAAAACCCCCTCCTGTTTGGGTAATTACAGCCACCCCTCAACTATGTATTATCTTACAAAAAGACCCCTCCAGAGGTAAATTTAGGGATGTTATTTCGGTAAAACCGAACCGAAAGTTCGGTACGCCAACATTTCATACCGTTTACCGAACTGAATATACGTTTTGGTTCGGTAAATAACCGAATTACATAAATTTTATGTAAAAATATTTAAAAGGAGGGGGGTTGTTGTAATTACCCAAACAAGAGAAAGAACTATTGACAACAACACAGGAGACGAAGCTTACCAGCTTTAGTTCAGGGGAGAATGTCGCATCGGTATTGTCCAACTGTAGAAAATAAACATATTCGTCTGAGTAACCATGCATGGATACATTAGCTCAAAAAATATTTAAATTTAAATAGATTCAAGTGAGCAAGTCAAACAAAAGGGATGACATAAGTATCAACTTAAAGATTCCAGTTGAGTATCAACACATGCTAAATTTGTACCTCCATCGAGTTCTTTATTGTAGAGACTTCTTCCACTGGACCATTTTGCCCATAGTCGAAACTTAATTCTCCTTCTTCAGGTGTTCCGAAACTATCTTCAGTATCATCATCCTCGTCATCATCATCATCATAACTTTCGTCATCTTCATCATAATTTTCGCCCATATCATGTAATCCACTAAACTGGTAATCAATATGATGTTGTTCAGCAAGTAATCTGACATGCGGCTCAATTGCCTCTAACGATCCAACTGCCTTCTTGAAGAAGTACAACTGTTTAAAATTAAAGCTCCACCTCATCAATGAAGATATAACAAGAAATGACATAATCACGTATTTAATGTTTTGCAGAAAATAAAAAAAATAAAAAAAAATAAACCTGTGCAGCATGGTGTCGAGATGCCTGTGTTAGAAAACTACGGGATTGTCCTTGTTTTAGAGATTTCATGCGGAAGACGAATACGTTTGCCTCCTCGTCATATTCATCGTGGGCTTCTTTCAGCGGAGGTCCAGGAAAACATTCGCCTTTACTGTTTCTTAACCTCACTTTTTCTTTCTGTTTCTTCATCAGTTCTTCAAATATTTCTCTGGAAGTTATTTAAAATGACAATTTGTTAAATGGTATGATGTAAGAGAAAAACACTAAACGAGAGTAACAGTTTCGTAATTGGAGGGTTTAAAACAATCTTAGACCTTTTTCCATCACACCGCTTCTTCATCTCCTGCACGAGGTAAAAAGCTATAAGCATATATTGCGGACAAAGAAACAAGAGGTAGAGATTTTCTCTGGATTATTTTTCTTCGTGTAATGTCAATATGTTCAAAGGGAGCGGCTAAAACAAATACCGTTTTTTTCTCACTTCAATACCACCAACATAAAAAATAAAAAATAAATAGATAATAAATAGGTAATGACATTATTACCCTTAATAAAATCAATACCCCACACAAAATTTGTGTGTGGAATTGATTTTATTAAAGGTATTAATGTTATTACGTATTTTATATATTTTTTATGTTGGTGGTATTGAAGTGAGAAAAAAACGATATTTGTTTTAGCCGTCCCCATGTTCAAAACACGAGCAATGCAGTTACCCTGGGCTATTCCAAAGAAATTTCTGAAAAAAAAAACACACACACACACACACAGTATAATCTGTGAGAGCTGACCTCTACTATTCGAAGTTCATTCAGAAGAGACTCGGATGGGATTGTTATTGTCTGGAATATATGAGAGCGCTGAAATACAAGATAAATAGTTCAGAGAAAGAACTTAAGGCATGAAATAGAAATTAACACATACAAATCAGTTAACACTCACGTAACCATCAACAAGTTTTTGAAGTTCAAACTGTACTTTGCCCAGCATTAATAAAACCTTCCCTGCGAATAAAAGCTATTAGTTCTTTCGAAAGAGGAAAAGTATGCTTATAATTAAGTCCAAAGCAAATAGCCAGAGATTATAAACAGAAATCAATGAAAGAGAAAATTAAAAGCGTATGCTAATAAGTGTACTATTGTGCTTTTTTATTTTTTTGTTTGTCGGGACCGTTTGCCATGTAAATTGTTGGGAAATAAGAGGCTTACGTATCATATATGAGAATACATACGTAAGAACTTTTGAAGCATGGGCGAAAACTTAAATCGTGTGCATGGCGAGAATAAATGCAACGTTTTCTCAAGAAAATATTTAGAAGTTCACAAGAAAGAAATGGTAAGGCAGATGATGTTATTAATGTCTAAGAGATTGTAATCATATTCACTACAGCAGAGCTGAAGTGGGAAAAAAAATATAAAAATAAAATAATAATAAAATGAGTGATAAAGGTCCTCAACTTTTGTCCGAAAAGACAAATCATGATGCGCTGGATTAACGGCTGCCGCATACAAATGCAAAAAATCGATACAAATCTCAAATAATCATACATTTAAACAATTGTCGAAAACCATCTACCGTTTCTTCCAATGAATAACATGTGTATATGCATGGGAGAGATTTTGCTTACCACTTTCTTCATCGTCATTCAGGGCTGTTTTTTCAAGAAGACAATCACCCATTTCCCTTAACGACTCTGAAAATTCTGAAAAATGGAGGCTTGATTAGAAGTAGATTAATGAAATAAAGCAAATTAATATTAAAATAATTAGTATATATTGATCTGAGGACACAAGATTATATAAATATAACCATCCCCATGCAAAATATACTCACGTACAGCTGTCATAACAAAAACAGCTAAATTCTGGAATCAATAACACATTTATTCCTGTAAGTATCCAATATATACTTTAAGCAATTAATGAATATCTTGGAATTATCAAATACACTAAAAACAGTAACACAACCCACAAGCCTAGCTAGGAATTAATACCCCATTCCTGTCAATTTTAATCAAATTCCTTTTCAATAATTTAAAATTCCCACTATTTCGTATTAAAATATATATATATATATATATATATATATATATATATATATATATATATATATATATATATATATATATATATATATATATTTATTAAATTGCGTCCTAAGACCCAATGAGATGTAATCTTCCATTGATTCAATGAGAACAGCAAAAAAAAGGACATGTTAAACAAAGACTTCTCAAAGGCTGAGCACAAGAATCAAAGAACATTCATATATATTTCCCAAAACTAGAAACTGCATTGGGGAAAACGTGGAAGAATAAATTGTTTTACTAAGTGTCCCCGAAAAATTAAAATTGATTATATAACGAAGGGGTTGCATAAATAAGAATAATAAAATACAATTTTTTTTAGAAGAATAGCATATGCCCTCGACCAACGTGACTTCTTAAGAAGCTTGAAGGTTGAAGCGCATTTAAGAAATGGTGACATGTTTGAAAAACATTGCTAGATGGTCTTGAAATGCAGAACCATTTATGTTTTGTTTTCTCCAGTTACATGCATCCCAGTTTTCAAAGTCAATTTTTTTCCATAATGTTTGGCATATATGAAAGCCTTCACAATGATGTTCTTTTTCTGTATTTGATTTTGTTAGACCCTATCGGCACATTTGTTTCTTGATGTGCTTTCAGAACATGAGACACGATAATCAAGAGACTGTCAAATTAGACATTTTCACCATAAAACAAATAGGCCTGTCTCCAAGTTATCAATTTACATAAACAGTAACTCCGACTTCAGAGAAGCATAAAACTTAAATATAACTCTATTTAATGAATTTCAAAGAATATTCTCTTGTCCCTATACAGGAAGTTTTTAAAGCCTTTCAAAGTCTAAAATTTATCAGATATGCAGGTAGTGTCAATTTGAGCAATTTAATTTTCAAATTTATGCTCTAAAAACTGATGCATGCTTTCTTTTATCTTGGTCTGCGTAAAATTTAACTAAGAAATGAACTCCGAAAGAGAACTCTAAAAGTGCTTTTCATATGCCTAGTGGCTAAGAGACAATAAAATGCAAACGAAACTTACCGGCCACTACTCAATATATACTAGTGAATAACTCAATATCAACACAAATCAAAGCAAAAACAAGTCAGAAACTGAAGATTTCAATGTCGTTATCAAGATATATTCAATTTTAAAATTGAAACTTCATTAGTAATGCCAACTTATTGCATAATTTCACATAAGGAGAAAGTGAAAGATATAAAGATTTCTCGGTATAAGCTAGATACCATATACACTGTTCGCAGTCGCGGCTGCAGCAGAAAGTAACCTATCGTAGCAATCTCTCATGTCATTCATATCCTGATTGACACAAAAAAAAAAAAAAAAAAAAAAAAAAAAACATATATATATCAGAAAAACTAAAGCATAGAAAGTGAAATCAATAAAGTTCTGGCAAATAATTACATACTATAAAATTCTACGAAGTACAGGTGTTAACCATCAATGGCAAATGTCGACTTTATTTATTACAACTCAAAATACTGAATGTAAATGTTTCCTTCCCTCTTCTTTTTCCTTCTAAAAGTACAAAATTTCAAAAACCGAATTCATATTTATACTTTCTTTACTTTTTCTATTCAACATTTTTTCGATTCTCCGATTGAATAATTGTGAACCATAAAGTTCATTACCTTAAGATGGCAAGGCACCAAACAAACCACTTCAAGTACAAACAAAAAAACTGCAAGTCTACCAATCCAATTTAAACACCATATAAAATATTAATCACAACATCTATACATACTTCATGAGAGATAATTGACCAGCCAAAGCTACATATACACCTTGTTCGAGGAAAAATTTCAATCACAAACAAAAAATTCTCCATTCCTAAGTTCTGCAAATAAATTAGCTAACTATACCCTAAATTTCCCACTAAAAAATAAATTAATAAACAAAAAAAAATGGCGAAATTCTTAAAATCAATAATTCACAGAAATATACCTGTGTGGCTCGAGCGAGTTCATCTTGAGCCAGAGATTGGTGCAGCTTCTCCGCTCTTCTATCGTGCCTATGCGCGGCAAATTTCTGCAATTTCTTCAGCGATGTCTTCATCTTTTTTTTTCTCTCTCTAAATAATACACCAATCGAAATATCTATCGACGCATCACATCTTAATTTGGAAAGGAAAAAATTGAAAGGTGTGAGAGTAGAATTGATGAGTGATAATGAAACCCTAGATCAAATTGACTGTTACAAATGAGAATGAAGAATGTGGAATTCAATTTTCCACGGAAACTGAAGTAGGTCGCCATTGTTTATTTTCCTTGCGTCAAATATGGATGGCCCGCGCCTCGTTGCGGGTTGAAATTATAAGGTCCATACCCGCCCCGTTTTGTACCCACGGGTACCCCACCCGTTTAACAACCCATTTCTTTTATTTTTTCTAGGAGTGGAAATTGGACGCAATGGATGGGAAATAACTTTTTTGGAAAATTTTCAATTTTTTCATAAGTAAAATGTGGGTTCCAATTTCTGTTTCAAAAAATTCGGAATGCAAAAATTCATTCCGATTTCGGAATGCCTCGAAATTGGCGGAATTTCGGAAATTATATTATTTTATAATATTTTGTTCCAGATTCGGATATAATGGAAACTTTCACAATATTTTTCTATCTTTTTAAAAATTTGCATGAAAATGTAAGAAAATCTAAACGATAATTCGACAAAACGCAATAATTAAAAACATATGTCGAAACAACAAATTGAAACATCGATTTTCTTATAAGGAAAAAAATGCAACATAAAGTTTCTGATACCGATTTATCTTTTCTACAGCTTTAATTTACTTGAGCATTCGATATTTATATTTTTCATATAAAATATAACATAAGTTATATAATCAAATTACAAATTATATCATAAAATTATGTTATATATTTCAAAAAAGCATAGAAATATTCGGATTTAAAATCGGATCGGAAATCGGAATGTCTGGTAATTTTATATACCATTCCAATTTCGTTCCAAATAAATTTGAAAGAATCGGAAATAGAAACTTTGAAAATCGAAATGAAAAATACAGTTCCAAATTCGGATATTTTCGAATCAGATTGGCGGAATTTGAAAATTCCATTCCGATTTTCACCCCTAATATTTTCTCATGCATTGGGTTTTTCATTTACTATTTATCTTAAGGGAATTTAAATGAATTTGAAAATGAAGCCCCTAAGATATTTTTTCAAGTTCATCGAAATTGCAAGAACAACCTTTTACTATTCTTAGTATCTTACTCAAGAAGCTTACAAACCCACAACAACTTTATAAATTGAACTGGAGACTTCAAGTGTTTTCTCATCTTTCTTACTACACATCTTAAAGATGAAAGATCAAAATCTCTTTATTTTTTTCTTTTTCGTCTCCATTCCTGAAATTCTTAGCATAGCGAGGCCCAGCGGCGGTACTTCATAGGGGCAGGGGGGGCAGTTGACCCCCCAAGAAAAAAAATAAAAAAAAAAATTTTGCTGTTTTGGCATAATAATTTTTTAATATTACTTTTGGCCCCCCCAAAGGTTTTGTAAATATGTATCTTAACCCTTAATTTTTTTTGTTTATTCTCCACAATTTTATATAAATTATAGATATATATTATATTTAATATAAAAATATAAAATAAAATGGTTAAAACTTGTACTATTTTAAATAAAATTTATGAATATTTACTTATCGATCTTTAATTTTTTATATCAATGTCTCTAAAAAATAATACGAGACGTGCCATAAATCCCATTAAGTGCAATATATTATTAGAATAATTTAGATTTTTTTGTCATACTTGAAATATGATAAAATTATATATATATATATATATATATATATATATATATATATATATATATATATATATATATTATTTTAATTAAAAATTCGCAGTATAAACCTATTTTTTTAATGTCTTGTGAACCTAAAATTTTTTTCGGGGCGCTGCCCCGAACCCCGAAATTTTAGTTACCCCCCCCTACTTTCTAATCCTGGTTCCGCCCCTGGCGAGGCCCAAATATTACTGTGTTCACGGAACACATCAAAAAAAAGGAAAAAAATCGATGACACGTTAAAATATATTTTTTGTTGAGGTATTAGGTGGAACATACTTGGTAGATGGTGAACATGTATGAGAAACGTTGGATGTTGTTGTGGCGAAAAAAACAAATTCATATATGGATTGGGTTTTCGGGATGGGGGCCAAGGGGGGAGAGAGGAAGGATGCTGGGAAGAAAGGATAGAAGTGGAGGAGACAGAGCATTTTTGTCAGCCAAAAAATGAGGGGAAAAAGAAGCAAAAAACAAGGGAAAAGTAGAAGTGCAGATGGTACGGATAAATTTGAAGTGAATAGACATGTATACCATCAAAAAACTCACATGCGACGCACATGCAGACGATCCCGGCGAGAAATGAACGGCATTGGCAAAATTAAGGCACCGTGCAACAATTTAACGAGTCCAGGTAAAAATTTGCCCAATTTGTAGTTCAAGGGTACGGTACAAAAACGGGCAATAGTTTGAGCGGCAAACTGTCGTTAACCCATAGATAAATGGTAGACCTAAGAACTTCCGTTAACTTAATTATCACTTATTGTTAGAAATTTACAGCTCAGTTTCTCTTATATTACAAACTATGAGAGTTTCTTGCTACATATACTCAACACCACATAGTGAGAAAATTGTTCATTAATACAACGCCCTAAAAATAGCCAAAGGTTGTCTTAACGAGTTGCGGATAACGGAACACTTCTGTAGCATGCCCTCTTAGCTGCTCGAACAATATCATCAACCTGTCACACCAATTATAATTCCATGACAGTCGGAAAAAAAAAAAAAACACAACAACAACCAAGCCAAGATCAAGAAATCAATCATTTAATTTGAGAAAATATAAAGCTCCAAGACGCACAATTATGAACGGCGCGAACACAAATTGAAATTAAAAATGAAAAAAAAGAACAAAAAGACTATTATGTATAGCAAAAGAAAACCTGAGGAAGAGCAATTATTTCAAGGTTAGCAGCATAAGGCATGGGAACATCTGCTCCTGCTATTCTCTCCACCGGTGCATCAAGGTATCCGAAACTATCCTCGACTACTGATGCACTGAACAATAAAAAAAAAAAAAAAAAACACGCACCGGTCAAAATACATACATATGTGTATATATGTATATATATATGTTCTAATTAAATAAAACTTTTGAGAATATATGTAAACCATCGAGTAATGGGAGAATTAAGAGCTAACCAAATTTCAGCACCAACACCATGTTGAGGAAACCCTTCTTCAACAGTAACAAGCCTGTTTGTTTTTCTGACTGAAGCATTAACCGTTGATCTGTCCAGTGGCCTTATCGACCGTAGATTTATCACCTGCACAAAAACTCGACCATGACAAACTTATAATTATATTCAAAATAATTCAATCATCGGCTAACATATATATACCTCAGCATCTATCCCATCCTTTGCAAGTATCTCAGCAGCCTGGATAAGAAACTGAGAAAATGAGATCATCTCGCAAAAAAATGATCTATGTATTTGAATCTATACATTCATTATAAACCGAGTAAAAGCGGGGCGAACCTTGAGAGAAAATCCCACCATCCTCGAAAAAGACACAATCGAAACATCGTTTCCTTCTTTTTCAATCTATACTATGAACAATTGAACGGTGTGGATAAATAAATTAAATCGAATATTCTCTAATTTATGATCCGCAAATGGAAAAGAAGAAAAAAAACGAGTGCAACCGCGTTACCTTGGCTTTTCCAATAGGGATGGTAAAATCCGAATCAAGAACTTGCTTAGAAACAGGGAAAGATTCGCCATACCTGATGAGTGTACACAATATTATAAAGCGCTTAATTGAAATTAAGTGGTAATTACTAATGACTTAAAAAATGATAAAATAATTAATTACGAAATGGTAATACATACATGTTAAGTGTATATTTTTACACTTTATCGTATCTTTTTATTTGAGCTTTTGGTGTGTTTTAACGATAATTGGTGCTTAAAAAGTTGATTTATTGTATTTTAGGTACAAATTGAAGAATTGGAAAAGTATGGGGTCAAAACTGCAATTTTGGCGAAAATATGGGTCAAAAGTGAAAATATCAAAATTCTGAAGAAACAAGGCTCGGACCCCCGTCCCAGTTTTAGTGCAAATTATGGGACCCCCGTCCCATACCCCGAAGTTGCGCAGTATAGGGATTTTAATTGCACAAGGAAACTGCCTTCTTCCCCAAGTTCTTCACCCTATATAAGACCAATCCAAGCACACAATTGGGGATCAATCTTGGGACGCAAATTCAAGAGCATAGAAGATCAACGAAGACTCAAGCATAGTTTTTCTTATTTATTTATTTTATTTTCTTTATCATAAGAATCACGAGTAGCTAAGTCTTTATTTCTAGGATTTTATTTGGAACCCTATGTGGGATTTATGAACCCAATTCTATGATTTTATGCAAGTTTTAATTCCGAATTATTTCTTCTACTTGTTTTATTAAGTTCATGAAACTGGCCACTTTATGCGCTTTTATGTTATTGTTAATCGCATGAATCGGAAGATCGGGTTAATAATTAGAACTGTGGTAGAAGAGCCTTTGTGGTATTAACATAGGAATATAGTTAATCTCTTAGGTAGCCATTATTGAGATTTGTGCTTAATGCTGTGTTCTAGAATTAATTGCATAGGAATATAGTAATTGAATCTAGAGTATTAAAATCGTAATACACGCGGAAGCGGGTTATGATTATTTTAGCATCTCAGGTTAATAATCCGGGTTAATTGCTTGCATAATTGAAGGAATTGGGGGAGTAATAATCACATAGGGGGAAGAATAAAATCCTAGGCTCGTTTACTCTGATAAATCTTCGTGTTTAATTTGCTTTCTTGCTTTGTCGTTTTAATTTGCTTTTTAATTTATTTTAGTAAATTCTCTCAAAACTCGACTGCGTAGGGTGGGCTTGATAATAATTGGTAGAATTTAGCGTCTAGGATTAGATAATTAAATATTCCCTGTGGGTTCGATATCCGGACTTTTAGTCCACTATATTACTTGTACGATACGTGCACTTGCGTGTAGGTTTTCGACCAACAAGTTTTTGGCGCCGTTGCCGGGGAATATTTTAATTATTTATTTTATTCTAGCTCTAAATTTGAACAATTTTCACGATTCACCCAAATTATTTTTTTATTTTTTCGTTTTAATATATTTTTTTTCTTTGGTTACATGTCAGGTTACAATTTTCGCGCAACTCAAACGGGATATGAATGGCTTCCGTCTGGCGAATACCTCCAAAATACCTATAATATGCCGTTGCTTTGTTCAATATGTGGTGGAGAACATTACGCTAACCAATGTTGGTATGCACCGAATGCGAATAATTTCATAGATAATACCAACAGAGGTTACTGGAACACATACACCAACACGTACGAGCAGAAGGAGATGGATGTGGTTAATGCAAATATTCAAATTGATGATCTTATTATTATTCCTGACGTGGCTTTGAAGGCATCAATAGAGGTTGATAAGAAGGCGAATGTGTTTGAAGTGGAGGTTATACGCGGACGTGAGGTTTTTGTTTACCGATTTAAGGGAGCGGATGATGAAGATCCCTACTTGGCTTCGTACCGATTGATTACAACTAAGAAAGACTACAAGCTAAGGTGGACCCTGACATATTGCAATCCTATCCCTGTATCGGTTGCAATTGAAGTGACAAAGCTCATGGATGGATGCGCAATCTACAAGGCTTTGGATTGGACATAACAATTTCAAGAAGCAAAGTCCGGCTGAAGACTTAAAATTTAGCGCTTCTCGGGAGGCAACCCGAGCTTTATTGTTTTTCGTAGTTTTCGTTAATTTTTTCGTTTCGTTTTTTTTTTTTTTTTTTTTATTGTCATAAGCATGCATTCTAATTCACTATTTGAATTTTACTTTTCAGGGTCGAAAACGTGATCGAGGGTCGAGTCGGCCGTCCGAAAAAAAAAAAAAAAAAAAAAAAAAAAAAAAAAAAAAAAAAAAAAAAAAAAAAAAATTGCACCACTGCCTGTGGGACGGCCGTCCCACAAATAGGTGTAAATGTGGGACCCCCGTCCCACAACCAGTAAGGAGAAAAAATTTCGGACGGCCGTCCGAAATTTAGCACAAAAACCGGGACGGCCGTCCGAACCTATTTGGGGCGTTTTAAATGTTTAAAAATCATATTTTCTCCCCCATTATTTCCTAAACCCTCCTCATTCCTTCTCTCAAACTCCCACACACAAATGGAGGCAAGAGAATCGAACCAAAATCTTCAAAATCTACTCTTTCAAAACACGCCCACAAGGTGTTCGATAATTTGCTCCAACCAAATTTTGAGTTCGATTGTCAACCAATTCTTAACGAATCTATTCCAACCTCTCTCCCAACTTTCTTGTCCAACAAAAGAAGCCGCACGAGAGAAGCTTCATCTTCTAAATGCAAAGGAAAAGGCAAGAAAAGTGCCACCAAAACGACGATTCCTCTTCCAAAGCCGCTCCTCAAGCCCGAGACGACCCCGAAGCCTCAAGCTCCCGTACCGATCGACGATTCCGAATGAAGATGGAGCGAGAGAGCTTTCCGATGATGAGGAGCATGAGATAGCTAGGGAGGAACACCCCGATCACATCGACTCCGACTAAATCAGGTGTTTTCTATCCTTAAACTTTGTGCTAATTTCGTTGAGGGCAACGAAAATTTTAAGTTTGGGGGTGAAAAACATGTTATTTTTGTGCTTATTTTTTGTTTTAGTTTGCATGCATTAGGTTTTATTCGTTTTTATTGTTTTTCTCGTTTTTCCGGAATATAAAAAAAAAAAAAATTGCTTGAGTCGAATGCATCTATGATTTATGATGATGAGAGATGATCAATGTTTGATGATGAAATTGCTTGTTTTATGTGATAAGGATTTGATGTTTGTTTAGCTTTCGATTCAACGGGACTTAGAAGTGAATTATTGCTAGGAATCACATTTTGTGCATTGCTTTTGTTGAATGTTTTGTATTTTAAATTTGGAATTAATTTGTGCTAGATCATGCTATGTTCGGTTTTAGAACTCACCTTAGGAAATTTATGATACGAAGTATTGAGTAGTGAGTGATTTGGGATATGATTTGGGCCTTCTTTGAACCGTTTGAGCCTTTCAAGCCGACCTTTTTATCGAAAAATTCCATAGAACCTTGATTTGAGCCTCGGAGAAAAGGTGTTCTTTCTTGTAGCCAATGTGTAAGGTAGAATAGGTGGAGATTCTTGAAAATTACCCCTTGGAGTTCGGTCGAAAATTTTTATAAGGTCCTTCTTCTTCTTCGGAAAAAAAAAAAAAAAAAAAAAAAAAAAAAAAAAAAAAAAGAAGACAAATATCTATGCTTCTATATATATATATAAAAAAAAAAAAAAAATAAAAAGAAAAAAAAAAAGAAAAAAAAAAAAGAAAAAGAAGAAGAAGAGACTAGAAGGGAGAAATAAGGACTAGTTGTTGAATTATTTTTGAAAACTCGATCCATTGCCTCAAAAGCAAAAGTGGAGACTTTTGAACTTTTGAGAATCGAGTTTATTAGAGTCCGTTGAGGTGAATTCATTGTTTCAAGCGCCTATCTTTCAAATTTTGGCGTAATCACCTAAATTCAAGAAGAATAGCCACATATACCCATATTTCCTACCTCGAACCAAAGAGCCTAACAATTGAAAGTCACAAAGCCCCAATGATCCCAATAGCTTAATGTTCGATATTAGTAGAGTAGAATAATTTGGTGAGTATTTGGAGTCAAGCATATGCATGTAAGTATAAATTTTCTCTATTTTTAACTTGCAAATATTGGATACTTGAAGCAATTGTATGATTTGTGGTTTTTGGTAATGGTGAGTGACTAAGTGTTGTTGAATTTTGAGCTTGCGAATGCCTAAGAATTGTCATTATAATTACAAGTTCTGAAAACGTGAAGTTGATCATTGATCTATGTGATGAGATGTTATAGTTGAGTTATTTGCTTATTGGTAGAATTTGCTTGAGGACAAGCAAAAGTTCAAGTTTGGGGGTGTGTTAAGTGTATATTTTTACACTTTATCGTATCTTTTTATTTGAGCTTTTGGTGTGTTTTAACGATAATTGGTGCTTAAAAAGTTGATTTATTGTATTTTAGGTACAAATTGAAGAATTGGAAAAGTATGGGGTCAAAACTGCAATTTTGGCGAAAATATGGGTCAAAAGTGAAAATATCAAAATTCTGAAGAAACAAGGCTCGGACCCCCGTCCCAGTTTTAGTGCAAATTATGGGACCCCCGTCCCATACCCCGAAGTTGCGCAGTAAAGGGATTTTAATTGCACAAGGAAACTGCCTTCTTCCCCAAGTTCTTCACCCTATATAAGACCAATCCAAGCACACAATTGGGGATCAATCTTGGGACGCAAATTCAAGAGCATAGAAGATCAACGAAGACTCAAGCATAGTTTTTCTTATTTATTTATTTTATTTTCTTTATCATAAGAATCACGAGTAGCTAAGTCTTTATTTCTAGGATTTTATTTGGAACCCTATGTGGGATTTATGAACCCAATTCTATGATTTTATGCAAGTTTTAATTCCGAATTATTTCTTCTACTTGTTTTATTAAGTTCATGAAACTGGCCACTTTATGCGCTTTTATGTTATTGTTAATCGCATGAATCGGAAGATCGGGTTAATAATTAGAACTGTGGTAGAAGAGCCTTTGTGGTATTAACATAGGAATATAGTTAATCTCTTAGGTAGCCATTATTGAGATTTGTGCTTAATGCTGTGTTCTAGAATTAATTGCATAGGAATATAGTAATTGAATCTAGAGTATTAAAATCGTAATACACGCGGAAGCGGGTTATGATTATTTTAGCATCTCAGGTTAATAATCCGGGTTAATTGCTTGCATAATTGAAGGAATTGGGGGAGTAATAATCACATAGGGGGAAGAATAAAATCCTAGGCTCGTTTACTCTGATAAATCTTCGTGTTTAATTTGCTTTCTTGCTTTGTCGTTTTAATTTGCTTTTTAATTTATTTTAGTAAATTCTCTCAAAACTCGACTGTGTAGGGTGGGCTTGATAATAATTGGTAGAATTTAGCGTCTAGGATTAGATAATTAAATATTCCCTGTGGGTTCGATATCCGGACTTTTAGTCCACTATATTACTTGTACGATACGTGCACTTGCGTGTAGGTTTTCGACCAACAATACACTCACAATAACTCATTTTCAAGGAAGACGACAGGGTCAGGGTCCCTGATAGCGGCCTT
Source organism: Erythranthe guttata (assembly GCF_056151865.1). NCBI lineage: Eukaryota > Viridiplantae > Streptophyta > Magnoliopsida > Lamiales > Phrymaceae > Erythranthe > Erythranthe guttata. Next base: position 5,324,531 of record NC_142543.1, on the reverse strand, counting down.
AAGAAGTCCACGAGCATCTTCGGATGAATACGGCGACACCACTTTTAAGCCCGGGATTGCACCATACCACGATGCATAGCACTTTGCATTGAAATAAATAAATTACATTTTGACGCAAAATCAATTTTGTAAATTAAAGCGAAATATCATGAGTTTTTATTTTATTGTTTTGAACACCTGAGAATGCTGAGCACCGACGCCGGCAGCTGGCCCATTCGGTCCTCTAAAAACGATTGGTACGTTTATATTACCAGATGACATGTAATTTGTTTTTGCAGCGGAGTTAATTATATGATCAACTCCCTGCATTCAAATATCATGGCGTTTAATCAGATAAATTCAAAAGAAATTCCTTCAAAATTCGAAAAACAGAATTTATTAATTATATTACCGAACTAAAAGATGGATGCATGCAAGAATGATTTACCTGCATTGCGAAATTAAAAGTCATAAATTCAATCACGGGTTTGAGTCCATAGTAAGCTGCACCAACTCCAAGCCCTGTGAAGCCAGCCTATATATGAAACGAGAAAATTGTTTAAAGTACGTGTAGAGAGAGAAATTTTGCGGAAATTAATTTCTAAAACAATATGGTAGCTAGTAATTACTCCATCTGTTTCAAAATAAGTGTTGTTTAAGGTTAATGCACACTATCAACGAAGAAAGTTCATAAATACTCTTGATTTTAGGAAAAATAGTTCATATTTGACAAAATTAACCCTGACTTTAAATCTCTCTTTATTAGTTCATTAATCTTTCATTAATTGTAGGTAACATTAAACAAAAAAATATTGTCCTATCTTGAAATTTTAAAGTGACACTTAATATGAAAAATAAAATTATGGCTACAAAAAGAAACGGAGAGAGTATATTCTTAAATCCGAACAACAAACTCAAAATTATTAGCTCAACAAAACAGAAATATGAAATTATATTTCGTACCTCTGTAATTGGAGTATCAACAACTCTTTCGGGACCATACTTTTGCAACAGTCCTTTCGTAACCTATAACGAAATACATAAATACACAAACACAGAGAGAGAGAGAGAGAGAGAGAGAGAGAGAGAGAGAGAGAGAGAGAGAGAGAGAGAGAGAGAGAGAGAGAGAGAGAGAGAGAGAGAGAGAGAGAGAGACCTTGTATGCACCTTGATATTCCCCAACCTGGGAATTCAAAAAAAGAGAATAACGAGTACAAAATTAAAATGAGAAATATTAATGAAGAACAATATATAACACATATGTATATATTAATGAAGAACAATACCTCTTCGCCCATCAAGAAAACAGTTGGATCAGCAGACATTTCTTCATCAAGTGCAGAATTCAAAGCCTCTCTTACCATCATCTGCATTTATTTTTACTTTTAACTTTCATTTTCTCGCCTACATGCTACTCTTTCTTTCTGTTCCATAATAACTGTATTTTTTAAAAATATTTTTAAATTTCCAATGCTGAATTAAATGTATATCTTTTTACTGTTTTAACCTTATTAATTCAACTCTAAATATTAACTCTTTTATCTCATGATTAAATAATGATAACCAAGGTTATTTTAATCCTTTAATGTGTTTTTCCTAACTAAAAATACATTTATTGAGTTCTTAATACATGCCAGAGTTGAAAAACCACATTTCTAATTAGGAATGGGAGGAGTATTTCATTATTTTCAACCACAATAATTATATAGGACACTAAAAATAAAATAACCAAATTAATATATTACTATTATTTTAGGCCTTCTAATATACTCTCTCTGTCCCATATTATTTGTCTCCTTCAAGAGTTTTTTTCACTTTACAGTTCCAATAAAACATTAATTACATTTCTTAATTAATAAAGAGTAAAATAATTAATCACAAGAATATTTTAGTGATTTATTATGTTTTTTTATTACAACTTGTGCACATTTATTGATTTTCTTAATATATATACGCAACAATAGAAAACAACCTGTGCACATTTATTGATTTTCTTGATATATATACGCAAACAACAGAAAACGACATATAAAATGGAATGGAGGGAGTAATTAGACATTAAAAGAAAGTACTTGCTTCACTGAAACAGAGTAACTTCTGGATGCCAATGCTGGATTCCTCATAAACTGAAAATAAACATCATTATTAGTTAATTAATCTCTTATACATTAATTACATGTTCACCTTTCAGCAATTAATAATTAATAAGAATTAGTACAAAAGGATAAAAAGGAAATATATATATATATATATATATATATATATATATATATATATATATATATATATATATATGTTGGAAATATACCGACATAGCACCAACTGCTCGTCTTAGATTCTTCAACATCTTTCCTTCTTGTTCTTCAACTTTAATTTAACATCAACTCTCTTCTCTTGTACTAAAAAAATAAAATAAAATTTTAATACATTAAATATACATATAAGACAAAACAAATACATGCATACAAAATGAATATTCATATAATTTAAATTAAATATTGCCAAAACTATCACGATCAAAACAATTACCAGATAATCACGGTACGTAGTGAGCGTATAGTGGGAAAAAAACCCTTTGTTAAGAATATTTAATTTACATTTTTGAGTACTGCTTTCAGGAGAAGAGGTGATGACGTAAGACTAGGACACGTGTATGCGCCAGAATTAAGACACACGTTTATGTAATGTAGTAAAGCAAATCCTCTTTGGTGCAACGTGTTAGAAAGTTGATGAAGAAAATCCTCCGGTCATAATTAGGAGAGTGAATATGTATAAGGGAGCGCCTAAAATAAGGGCCATATCTATTTCCAATCTCAAAATTTTGCAAGACCTTACTTCATGCAATAGCGAAATATAAATAAATTTATTAAGAGTAAGACTGAAAATTATAAATATAATTTAATATTAATTTTGATATTATTAATTCAAAAAAGACCTAACTGCTATTGCAAGACCAAAACAAAATTTAAAAAAGATATATGAAAAATTGATCATTCTTCTTCACCAATAAAACCCAACATCTTCTTCACACTCATTCGACACATATTCTCCAAAAAAAGTCTCTTTCATATTCTCCAAAAATCCTCATCAAATAAAAACCCTCAAATTTTACTAACACTTACAAATGAGGACATTATGGACACAAACACTAGCGGAACATGTAAGGGGCATGGGGCGGCCGTAGACCCCCCAAGAATTTTTTTTTAGATATTTGGTACTAATTTTTTTGAATATTAATTTTGACCCCCAAAGTTTTTGTAAATATTTATCTTGACCCATTATTTTTTTTGTTTTTTCTCCAAAATCTTATATAAATTATAGATAAATAATTATATTTAATATAAAATATAAAATAAGATGGTTAAAACTTGTATTATTTTAAATAAAATTTATGAATATTACTTATTTTTGAATTTTTTTTTATCTAACGCCTTAAAAATAAAAGATGAGATCGTGCCATGAATCTCCGAAATATTAAGTGCAGCTATTATTAGAATAATTTGAATTGATTTAGAATTTTTTTTGTGATGAGATCGTGCCCCGAACCCCAAAATTTTAGTTAGCCCCCCCTACATTTTAATCTTGGTTCCGCCCCTGGACACACAAGACATCAATATGGATGATTCTAAGGTCGAAGAACACAATGAGATAAGAAAATGTTGTACCTTTTTAAGCTTTGTGATCGTTTTTCTCGTTTTTCAAAAATAATTTCATGTACACAAAAATTCGACGTTTACAGGTCGATATTTAGCTACAAAAACGACAAATATAGAGTCGAATTTTTCAGTTTCTGAAAAAATCGACGCCAATATTTCTTTTTTATTGCTAAAAATCGACACATTGATGTCGAAATTTGAACAAAATATCGACACACATATGTCGAAAAAATTGCAAATAATCGACAACAACTTATTGTTGAAATTTAGTGAAAAATTTGACACCAGTGTGTCAAATTTTTACAAGGTTGTGGTCGACTTTATCGGCGACGGCGCAGCGGCGAATGTGCAAGTGGTCCTCTTCTTTCTTCCCTCCCGGTTTTCAATTGTGTTTTCATTTTCTTTTTAATTTGGTCTTGCAAGAGTAATTGATAGAATTAAGTTTTATTTTGTTTATATTTTACTAAGGTCATTATAGTCTCTTTACACTTAATTTGGTATAAAATTTAATATGGTTTTGCCCTAAGTAAATTTTGCGATTGCATATAGTCACCGCGTAAAATAAATACTGTTTTTTTCTCACTTCAATATTATCAACATAAAAAAAAAAAAAGATAATAAATAGGTAATGATATTATTACTATTAAGGAAAATCAATATCATACATAAAATTGTGTGGTGTTGATTTTATTAAGGGTATTGACGTTATTACCTTTTTTTTTTTTTTTCTGTTGGTGGTATTGAAGTGATAAATAAATGATATTTGTTTTAGCCGTGCCCTATGTATATTCCTTGTCATTACTTATTTTTGAAAAAGTTAAGAGTGTGAAATTTTCGAATTAAAATTTAAGGAATTCGTAAAATTTAAGTACATCTTCGTAACGAAATCGATTTTTTTGTACTTAAACATCGTATCGTAAATAGCTAGCTAATATGTATTTTAATTTTGTTTCAACGGAAAATCTGACCAAAGTTGAAAACCAAAACTTTTTTAAATTCGGAGTTGGAAAATATTGTTCCAAAATCGTATGTATTTACTTATATTTTTATTGGGATCAACAAAAATTCTAATTTCCAGTTTCCACCACTAGTTTTCATATATTCCATAAAGCCAATTTAACTTTTTATTTATTCTACAACTAATTTCCATTTTACAATAAATTATTTGGGTAAAGTTACGAGTCTCTTAGCAAGACCCCCTCAATATTTATTTTAAGGGAAAATGAGGGATAACCCCTTCAATACACAAAATAATAGCGTTTAGACCCATTTTAATATTAGTCATTTGTAAAGAAATTTAAAATTAATATTAGGAATTGTAAGACTCCCCTCACGTGTTTATTATCCTAGTCTTGTCCTTTCTTCTCCCACTCTTTCTCTCTCTTCCCCTCTTCTCAACCATCATTTTATTTCTCTCTTCTCTCCCCCTCCTTTTATATTTTTAACGTATCTTTTTTTTTCCTATTTTCTCTCGTTCACTTTCTCCCCCCCCCCCCCTCTCTCTTTCCTGATACATCTCTTTATGTTTCTCTTTTCTTTTCTTTCTCTCGAATCATCTCTCTCTCTCTCTCTCTCTCTCTCTCTCTCTCTCTCTCTCTCTCTCTCTCTCTCTCTCTCTCTCTCTCTCTCTCTCTCTCTCTCTCTCTCTCTCCTCTACTAAAATCGACTTGTATATCTTCTCTACCAAAATTGACGGATCCATAGCCGCCGCATCTTCATGGCTACCATTGGTTCACCCGGTCTAGTAACAAGGAAACATTCAGATCTGTTTTCGGACGAAGCAGCATCCGCCGCCGCTTTTTCTTAACGCATCCCCCATCGCTGATTTTCCAACTCAAAAATCTCCGTCGCCGGAGTCTCGCGTTATTGTCTCGAATCCTTATACTCATTTCATTGGTTCAGATCTAATTTTTCAAGCAAAATTAAGGCTAGTGATAGTTGTATTGTGGAAATTCCTATTTTAGGAAAATTGAATTTAGATGGAAGGTATTCATTCATATGCTTCAGACTATTGAGATCATTTGGGACTTTGGGCGTAATTGTGAAAGTGTTGGAATTACTTACCGATGGTTGAATAATTTAACGGTGTTGAATTTTGGTCATAAAATCATGGTACATAAATAATCATTAACTACTATAATTTAGTAGTTAACTATCACAATTTATAACTAACTATTAAAATTTCATAGTTAATTTTCACTATTTTGTAGATGACTGACACAATTTTATAGCAAACTAGTAGAATATTATAGTTGAGATCGTTTGGGACTTTGGGCGTACTTGTGGAAGTGTTGGAATTACTTGCCGATGGTTGAATAATTTGACGGTGGTGAGCTTTGGTCATAAAATTATGGTATATAAATGATCACTGACTACTATAATTTAGTAGTTAACTATCACAATTTATAGCTTTTTTTTTTTGAAAAATAAAATTATATTCATGACAAGCCAAGAGAACCTATATCAGATATTACAGTATCTCGAATTGGTGAAGGTAGCTCGGTTAAAATACACAAACCTCTGAAAGAGAGTCGAGCCACTTCATGCGCGACTTGATTCCCATTTTTACGAACATGGCGAACAAAGAATGATTGAAAGGAGCTTGCTGCTCTTTGGATATCTCTCACAACTGAACCATACATGGATTTATCCTCTTTACCTCCAACTATTGCCGCTATAACAGTACTAGAATCGCCTTCGATTACTATCTTCCTCCAGCCATTCTTTGCGCAAATTCTACTGCCATGAGAGCCGCTTTGGCCTCTGCTGAATTGGAGTCAAGATATTGGTATAGACAACTCGTAGACCATCCCACCACACTACCAGTGTGACTTCTCGCAACTAATCCAAAACCAATAATACCTTCAGGGCTATTTATGGCGGCATCAAAGTTGACTGACCCAATTTTATAGTTGACTTTCACTATTTTTATAGTTGACTGACACAATTTTACAGCAAACTAGTAGAATATTATAGTTGACTACTAAAGTCAGTAGTTAAATTTATTAATTTAGTTGTTCACTACAATTTCGCAAATCTTTCCAAACAAAAAAAAAGGTAAAAGTAAAAAATAATCAAAATATAATAAAAAATAAAATTAAAATAATTAAAGGAGAGAGAGAGAGAGAGAGCGCACAAATTGGTTGATCGATCCTATATTAAAAGGGAGGGGATCTAGTTCAAAAGAAAAATGTAGGGACAGTATGGGAATATGTAAAGTGGAGGGGGTTGCACCATATTAAAAAAAATGTTTGGTACCTAGTTCTAATATTTTTGCTAATGAGAGGGTTACGCCTCATTAACCCTTATTTTAATTGAACTAAATCCACTTCATTTGAGAGAACTCCTAACTTCTCATAACCTCATTTTACCCTTAGGCCTCTTTTGTTTTGTATGAAATTATTGCCAAAAAAATGTTGATTACACAATTTTGGGATAGATAGTACTATATAATTATTTGAACCTCATGTTTGGTTTTGACGAAGACAATATGAGTGATAGTGAATTCCGTGTTTGATTTCGTTGACTCACATGGATTGAACATTAAAGGCCAAAAATACCCTCACACTTCATTACATATTATTATTTGCTTCCCCACCTAGAAATTGCGTTCAATGTTCCCCCAAATTATCAACTAGGGTTTCGTCCATTGTTCTCACACGGTAAACACCCACTCATCCTCGCTCATGTGAAGTCATGTCTACGAGTTCTAGAAACAACAGAGGTGAACGGGACTATAATCGCAACAATTTTGGTAGATTTCATGAAGTGTCGACTGATACAGAGTTTTGCAAATGCCAACTGAAACTGCGGGTGCAAACGTCCTGGACGACGAACAACCATGGTCGGCGTTTTATTGCCTGCCCACAACGAGGTGTAAATTTATTGAATCCTCTATTTTTTCCTCCTTAGAAAAATATTTTTGGTATAAATAAAAACTTGATTTTGGAATTGTTGACAAAAAGTGATGGGCCTGCTATTCCAGATTCGAATTTTTTCTGGTGTAATTACAAAAGTTATACATTTTCATATTTTATGGCATATTGGTCTACGTTAGTGTCTTAAATTTATGTAATTGGTAATGATATTTATTTGATTGCAGAAACAAAGTTGTGGACTATTTGTATGGTGTGATCCAGCTATTTGTGAACGAGCAAAGAAAATAATACCTGGTTTGCTGCGAAAAAATCGAAACTTTAGAAACATAATTGGAAGTTGCAATGAGAGAGCTTCCGGAAGCAACAAAAAGAGAGATTGCGGAAATGGCAAGAAGAGAGCTTTCCGAAGCAAATCACAGTACACCTAACCATGTTGGTAACGCATCAATCTTATGCTATATTAAAATTACATTCATGGTTTCAACAATATTGTTTGTGTGTTGTGTTTTGTTTGGTTGTTGATTGCGTCTGACGTGGTTTTTGTTTTTTGGGATCATGTGAGGCGTTTCATCAATTATGTTGACGTTGTGAAGCAAAACATTGCTTCATGTTGAACATAATGTTTCACTTAACAGTAAATATGCATTTAAAATAGCTAATGTTAATTAAACTTAGAATATTTTACTACTAGATTAAGGGTTGACATAATATCTTACGAACCAACCTTCAAAATTTGTCTTTAATGGCCGCTAGATTATCTTAATGCAAACAGTCCATGGAATGTACTTAGGTAGAACCACTAATAACTTATGTAGATAAACTTAAAAAACAACACGTCTTCATTCTAGATACTAAGGCTTGCTGTAGAAACGTTACGATCCCGTTATATGATAAACGAGTTGTTGTTGTTGGTAGACCCTTCCTCCTCCAAGTCACCCACATCTTCCTCAACCGAACCGCCCATATTTTCCTCCTCTGAGTCACCCACATCTTCCTCAACCGAGCCACCCACATCTGCCCCCACCGAGCCACCTACATCTGCTCCCACCGAGCAACCAACTTCGTTCACAGTAGCCTCAATTGCCTTATTTTTTTTGCCTCTTGTGCACCAATGTTTACGTCTTCTTCTTTGTCTTCACCATCATCGATAACCAGTGATTCGTCAATGTGATATCCTGGCATTCCACTAAAATCAACGGGGGCAATGTTCTTGAAGTGATATACGACCATGCATGTGTCGTAGAGAGGGAAACCATTAACACAAAACCAACGTTCTTTCATTGTCTCCTGCCATTTTAGTATAAACCATTTCAATTTCTTTTGTTCAATAAGATGTAATGTAAATAGTAAATAATTATAATTTAGAAACTTACAGCCTTGTCCTTGGTGAATAGTGGCATATCAACTTTAAGCTCTTTTGAGCACGGGTTAAATTTGACATCATTGCTTGAAATGTACTTTAGAAATGCATAAAATCGCTTTCGAAGAGCATGAACACGTAGTTTGACCTCCTCAAGAGTTATCTTCTTTGATATCCTTTCCTGTAGGACCTTTGTAACACTCACAAGCACTCCATTGAACACCTCAAAAGATTCGAGGTTCTCCATCTTCTTGGTATGGACATAGATTGACCGTATTAGTACTTGATCGTAGCATACTACCCAATCCATACCATTGAAAGGTCACTGATGCATTGATTTCTGGTACGAGGCATTATTTTTGCACTTTGAAAATATAGAATATGGAAGATATGATGTGTGTTGGATTATTTGAATGAGAAACCATGTATAAATAGCATGAAACTAGTAGTTGAGGTTTATTAAATGGGGTATTATGTAAGTTTAGTATTACACGTTTTATGATAATAATTATGGCTGTTGGTATTTCAAAACTGATGAGACTATACTCATGCATTAATAGAGTATTGATGTGCATGATGAGACATTTATCCAACTATGGTAGTTCAATGTCATTATTTCAGCCTTTAATAACCTCACACAAGTAACAATTACTAAATTTGTGTAGTTCCAATGCACCGATGACTATACAAAAAAATCATCTGTGTACCTGTAAAATAATGTTATTAATGGTAAATTCAATTAAAATCAAATCTGTACTGCTAAAATTGCAAAAAAAAAAAAAAAAAAAAAAAAACTTTTTTTTTTTTAATTTGATGGATATTCTTGAGTGGTCAATCAAACATGCCCATCGCATTCACTACCATATGTGCTTAGTAGGTTGAGTACAAGTAAAAAATCAATGCAGCTATGATCGTTGTACATTACCAATTGCATCTATATAAGTATTATTGGTGTTTATATTAAACATCCATTGGTTGCAATTGCATATACACTAAAAAAATATGCCACCGACAATGAAACCCATTGTCTGACCAGAAGACTTTCAGTTTCAATTAGGTTGGAATGAAAAAATTGATAACTACTTCATTGAAGTTTTGTTGTTTGAATCTCGGTTGGAAAATTTTAAAAGTGGTGCTAAAAATACTATGGCATTATTTTCTGCTCAAGGAGCAATCCACAAAAAAATTGGGCTTTTTTTATCTTTGGCATACATAGCTAAAATGTGTTGCTTTCTTGAGAAAAGGTTCAAAACCTTCCAATGAATGTTATTAATCAACGGAGTTGTTTATGATGCAACGACTAACCGCATCTCAGCCTTGAAAGAGACGATGGAATCCATTTTGAAGGTTCCCGTATTATGTATAAGTAAATTAATGTAATTTTAATGTTCCAAAATAAATGTAAGTCATTAGATATAAACATTATATGTGATATTTATGTGTTATGCAACATAAAAAATTCGCAGTTGCATACACAATGAAGGGGGAGCCCAAATACCAGGATCTGAAACACCTTTTTGAAACAGCCCTAGTCACTACCGAACTAATTGTTGTATCATCGGATGGTGAGGACGACCCAACAACACTGCCCACCGCGCCCCTCAACCCAACCCCGTCAACTTTTGTTGTAAACATTTCGTCTGGAAAATCAATTAGTGTAGAATTTAACGTGGCAGAATACTTGGCAAACTTTTCTGATTCAGAGGGTTCTAGATGCATAAAATTTAGCACAACAAATTCGACCCGCAAAAACGATCGTGAAGCCGGGTACCGTTCTCATTTGAACAAAAGGATCGCCTACACGAAAAAAATCAATCTGGATGGCGAGTTGTTGAGCTCGTCTGGATCTAACCACCCGGATTTTGGGTGTAAATCGTCAAACAAATGATGGGTTCATCTTATATAAACTAGTTTTTGTTGTATTCATTTTCCCATTCTATTGTTATTAGTTTATATGTTGTTTTAATTTAGACTTATTTTCCTTTCGGGTGTTTTGTCTATCCCTATGTGTTAGGTCATGCTAATTATTAATGTTTATTTGTGGTTTTTTCGGTGGTAAATTCACATGTTGCAGTATTTCTTTTCATAAGAATTACGATTTTCTATCTTTGAAAGGAAAAAGGATGTTGCAAAACAATCTCGAATCCAATTTTATTCATTATACGGCCCAACTTGTCATCTGCTTTGTAAAAGAAAGTGGACATCATGTCAACCAAGCGGGCATCGATGTCATTGTTCTGGCCTCGTTTGTTTTTAGATTTAGGCTTACTCTTCGAACTAGATGCACTGTCTGCCCCGGCAATTGACATAAACTCGTTGCTGAACTCATCATTCGATGCATCAACAAAGGAATAATCGTCACCTCCAAGACCAGTGTGCTCATTCCCCTTCGTAGGATGCACCAAGTCGTTGACAGCTTCAGTGAATGCCTCAGCATGTTCTCCAATAGCACGATCCTTGTCGAATATAATTGCCCAATCTTTGTAGTATGGCCATGCTTTGAAACGCATGGTCCGTGCGTGGGTGTCTGACTATATTATGTAAACGTATTCAATCAAGCATATGTGAATGAAAATAAATAAATTTCATAGAAATAATAGCTTACCTTAATGTAGTCTGCCCAAACTTGGTCATTGTGCACGTCAATAGTGCACGATGAATCATTCCAACCGAAGCCTCACCGTGAAAACATAGTACTTAAGGAACTGTAGTATTTCTTCCTCACGTGTATTTTTTAATGTATGTGTGGTTCGGCTTTCAAATCCGTGCCCGAAAATGCCACCGACATAGCCCTCTCAAGTGTGGCAAGGTATCACGTTATGAAACCGTTATCGCACTTCCACCCGCGTGTAACAATGTCCTTCAGTGCCTGAAGCAATCCATGCCCTTCGTGTGTTAGTAGACTTCCCTTTTGATTGGGCAACCTTAGACGATGAACCAGTTTGATCCATGATGCTACAATTCAAAACAAACTGTTGCATATATTTAGGATCCAAAACATTTTCATAAGTACGAATATAACTTTTAATACACTCATAAATAAACCGGCAGTTTCAGTACAACAATACATAGACTTCAACCGAATTAAATTTGTTCAACCAATAGAAAAGTACAACAAACACAGAAGCACGAAAAAGTACACAAATTCAAAAAGATAATCAAGTACAATATTAATCAAACATAACAAATCAACAAGAAACTAATGGCCGTTACGCCATTTATTATACATGTTTTGAGTTAGGTTGTTTCTCCAATTAGTCCATTTTTGTGATGGTTCAACAACATTGATGTATTCAACGTCAATGACATCATTGATATTGTCATCTTCTTCATCATCAGATTCTTCTAGGTCTTCCGGAACTACGGCTTCTTCGGGATCAAAATCGTTCGTAGTCCTTATGAAGTTATGAAGAAGACTACATGCCATTACAATTCGATTTTGAGCTTTGATAGGATAATATGCAGAACTTCTAAGGATCGCAAATCTGGACTTTAAAATACCAAATGCCCTTTCTATCACATTACGTGCCTTTGCATCTGTCATGCTAAAATATTCCATTTAATTTTTAGGTGCATCAGTACCTTGACCATAATATTGAAGATGATATATTTTTCCCTGATAAAGTGATAAGAAACCATCTCCATCGGTATAACCATTGTCGACAAGATAGTAATGACTTGTACGTACAAATCAAATAAGTTTTAGGTATTCTAATTTTAAGGTATCATGAATGTGGAGGTATTTCCAACAATAACAAAGATTCATACTCGTCGGAATTTTTAAACCATTAGACCTAGTAATAGCATTACGAATGACTCGACTGTCCGCAGCGGACCCCTCCCATTCAGTCAAGAGATATACAAAATTCATGTTAACATCACAAACATCAGCGACATTGACGGCTATGTCACCCTTTCGATTCCTATACATTGACTTATCAGCTCGAGACACCCTAACATTAATGTATGTTCCATCTAGTGCACCAAGGTAACCCTTAGTGGAAAAATTATACAATGATTTATTAATATAGTTATTTTATCTTCAAATATAGTTGTCAAGAAAACACAATATGAATATTAAATTATACCTTGAAAAACTTCCACCTTTGGTTATTGGGATCGTCTGAAACTGGTTGGGGGGTGACCAATAATATAGAATGCAACTTAAGAAGTGCGGCTAAAACTCTATTAAAGTGTTTTCTAACAGTGAATCCAGATCGTTTGAAGGAAGAACGAATAACAACATTTTTTGTATGGTGAGCCAAAATACTCAAAAACATTGCTACTTGTTCGAGTATTTGAACATTTTTGGTTGGTTAAAGCCCACCCATATGTTTAAGTAGATAACATAAGCGTTTGAAAGTGTCCATATTCATTCTAAGATTATCCCTACACGTGACATCGTCAATACTCACCAGACCATGCAATTTTTCTAGTTGTTTAGCTATCTTTGCTATTAAGTTGTATGTTCTTCCATTGTTCGGTGTATTAGTTAAACGACGACGCTCAAATGACATATAAATACAAAGAAACAATAGTAATCGTAACTTGATGTCATCCAAAATGTTCTCCCATTGTTCGTTGTATTAGTTAAACGACGACGCCCAACAGACATATAAATACGAAGTAACAACAGTAAGCGTAAGTTCATGTCGTCCAAAATTTGATCCAACACAACAATAACCTCTCCCTCATCGGTGACAGTGTCCATAGGTTGGAAATCAGAAACTGTATAAATCGCACTAAAAATTAATTTAAGCTCGTAATTTCTTGAACAAAATGCAATCAAAAAATCTAATAAAATTACCTTAAAACCACAATAAATAGTAAACGACAATTTATTTACCAGAATGAATTTACACATAGTTGAGCAAATACATTCTAACCACATAATACCATTCATATATGAGTTTACTTGAAAAATATTTAATCGGAAACCCAAATAAAATTATCTTTAAAAAAAACTTCAATAAAATCGACGCTACATTTTTTTCCAAAATAATGTATAGGAAAACCCGAAATCGATAAAACCCAAATAATAAACTCAACTGCACAATGATTCAAAAATTTAATCGATTTTTTTACACAAACAACAAACATTCGGGCATTCATCACAGAGACCAAATAACCATACTTACCAACTTCTTCAAAAAACGAACGCCAGAAAACGCAGAAATCCACTTGCAGAAAAATTGTTATTCGATCTATGTTTACAGAATGTGACAAGAATTTAAGAGTGAGAATCGGTTATCAAAAATTAAAGAAAACGCGTGATAAGGAAAGATACAAGATTTAAAGAATTTACCCTGAATTTCAGCTGCTAGGGTTTCAGATTTGATAAAATGGAAAACAATCTTTATATATGTGGGTGGTAGTAAATAGAAAGAAATTGGAGGATTTTATCTTCTTATCATCTATTAAATTGGGGGGTTTCTTGTCTTAATTCAATGTGGGCTACCGAGATTTATGAGGGGATTGGAGAATCTCACCTCCCCTGGAACAGCATTATCATAGCCTTGTGAGATTGGTGTGTGGGACCCACAATTAGTCCACATTGAGCAAATTACAAGCAAACATGGGATAATTGATAATATACAACCTATCACCCCTGATCAAGCATAGCTTTGGTTCTATTTTCTACCCCTTTTTTTTTCTTTCTAATAAAATTAATTTTTTTAATAAATATGCCATTTTTTTTGTGGCAGTTTTACCACGTCGTAAACAAATACAAATTACAATAATCAATTACCATTATTTTTCTTTATTTATTAAATTCAGAATCAACTACAAATTACAGTAATCGACTACTAATTTCAGTAATCAACTACAAAATTATGACACTACTACAATTTATAACATAAACAATTATAAAAACATATCAATCCAACTACAAATTTTAGCAACCAACTACATGCTACAATTTATAATAGTCCACTACAATTTATCGAAAACAATTACAAATTCATCAAAACCATCTACGATATATCAAATATCAACTACAGTATTATCGAAATCTACTACGAAAATAGCGAAATCAACTACAATCACCGAAATCAACTACAAAAGAATAATTGTATCTTGTAACGCGCGACTAAATCTTAAGAGAATGGCCACAACCAAACCCTAGATAGCAACCAATACCAAATCCTAGAGCCGTTACGCGAAATCATCGTTGCCGGAACCAATATTTTGTTGAATCACATGTATCTTCAATGTCCAACTTTTATCCACAAAATATTCAACGATTTGAATCAACGAAATTCGAAACTCCAACAATGGTGGGATTATATTCTTACCTTTGACTGAAGTTACATAAAACCAATTTATGAACTGAAATTCTCCATCAAATCATACTAGGCCCACAACGAATGATCGCTCTAGTTTTTTTGTAAGGAGCGGATATAAGGGCGTCGGCGACGATGGAGGAGCGGTGGCGAAGGACGGTGGTGGAGGAGAGAAAAAAGATAGAGGTAGAGAGAGATAGAGAGAGATCGAGAATGAGAGAATGAGAGATCGAGAGATAGAGAGTGAGAGTGAGAGAAACCCTGATCGGGTTTGACAATTTATCCAATAAGGGCATAATTGAGTTTGTTATAGATTTATGGGTTATGTTAAGTTAAAAAAACTATATGAGGAATATTACAAAAAT
Organism: Erythranthe guttata; assembly: GCF_056151865.1. Lineage (NCBI taxonomy): Eukaryota > Viridiplantae > Streptophyta > Magnoliopsida > Lamiales > Phrymaceae > Erythranthe > Erythranthe guttata. The sequence goes on along the minus strand of NC_142543.1, from coordinate 5,309,009 downwards.
GGTAAACATAGTTTGAGCCTGCACTATTGACAATTGTGTTTTGAGGGGGTGTTCCTAATAAACCCTAAAGTTATAGTGTTCAATTTAATTCTTTTTTTTTAGGACTCATCCCCTTACAATTTTAAATTATTTATTTTCTATTTTTTTATCGTATTTTATTAGTTTTAGTTCTTGTTATTTTTATTTTATATTTGTCCAAATATTTTTTTAAATACTATTTTATATAAATATGTACTTCATTTTGTATATAAATACGTATTACATAAAAAAGGGGGGAAATTAGCAAGAACCGTATCCCCTCATCTAGAAAAAATGAGTTAAGGAAACACCCCTTCCCAAAAAAAATTAGAGAAAACCCCCTTATCAAATATCCCTCTCAAATGCTATTTTAATAATTTCCAAACCACCCTTATTAATATTAAATCTCATTTTCACGTTTCAAAATCCTAACCCATTTCATTTGCCGTTTCTCTCTTCTCCTTTTCTCATCTTCTCATCTTCTCATCTTCTCTCTTGTCACTTCTCTTCTCGACTGAAACTCGGAGGAAAAGCAAGACGTTGTCGGAGAAGGAGATCAGACAGCCACTCTGGAAATTGACGGCGACCGATGGTGGTGATGGTGGAAGAGTTTGTCGTCGCCTCCCGCCGCCGCGTGAAGGGTGGTGACGGATCTGCAGTTGACGGTGGTGGTTTCCACCAACGACGTCGAAGCTGATGAGTGGCGCTCGTCGTCGAGGACACAGTGGGTTGACGGCTACGAGGATGAGGTATGAGAAAATCACTGTTGCGATTGATGTTGATGAATATATTTGTTTTTGTTTTTTTGTTTTTTTTTTCTTTTTGTTTTTTTATTTATTATTTTTCTAGTGTTGGTTTGGTCATGTGTTCAGAAATTGTTTATGGAGTGACCAGCAATGGTTGACAAATACCGTGAATCGTTTCTATTTTTTTTTGTGGACATTGAAATTCTAATTTGTGTTTTATTTGTATGAATTATTTATTTTATTTATTTTATTCTTGTTAGGGATTGGTTGAATAGTGTGGTGTGACGGCGGTATGGTGACGATGGGGAGGCATATTAAGGGTTTTTGGGTGGATCGGGCGGAGGACGGCGTGTATAGAGAAATTCGCGCAGGCTGGAACCTTAATCGACTATGTACATGTTCAATAGTCGATTAAGCTAATCGACTATGCTCTGGTAGTCGATTAAGGTTGATCCACTCCAATTTTTTATTTTTATTTTGGATTTTTTGTTTATTGATTTCAGTTGTATAAATCAATTATAATGTTTGTATATTTTTTGTTTTTGTAAAATATAGTTGATTGCATTTTTTTGCAGTTGTGATTTGTTATTTTTAGTAGCAGATTCTTAATCGACTATGCTTCACAATAGTCGATTAAGCTAATCGACTATTCTCTGGTAGTCGATTAAGGTTGATCGACTCCAATTTTTTTAATTTTTGTTTTGAATTTTTCGTTTATGTATTCCAATTGTATAAATTAATTATAATGTTTTTATATTTTTTGTTTTTCTAAAATATAGTTGTTTGCATTTTTTTGCAGTTGTGATTTGTTATTTTTAGTAACAGATTCTTAATCGACTATGCTTCATCATAGTGGATTAATATACCTTATATAGAAATAAAAATTGAAAAAAAAAAGAATTTCCTTAATCAACTATGAAGCATAGTCGATTAAGGTTAATCGACTATGCGTCATAGTCGATTAATAAAACTGATACATAACAAAAAAAGGGGAAAAAAAGGGAGAAAAAAAATAAAAAAAAAAAATCGCTGTTGACCAACGTGTGACGCAATGATGATGTGGTAGGCGGGGACAAAATTGAAAAAAATAATACCTCGAAATGGGTGTAGGCTTTTCTCAAATGAAGAGAAATATTTTGGGGCCCTTTCCATTAAAAGAAGTAATGAGGGGGTTTTCTTAAAGATCCCCTAAAAAAAACTACAATTAAAAGAGAGTGGTGCTATTTCCACCTGCAAAGTATCTCAATTCACCACTAAATATAAAATGTCTTAAATACCCCTCTAATTTATAATCCACCACGCTTCGTTATATTCACTTAATCCTCGTGTATTCTAAGTTATTTCTATTTTATTTTATTTTTTTAATTATTTTATTTTATTTTTTACAATAAAATATTTATTACAAAATATTTAAACTTCCATACCAGATGATCTACAAATTATGTAATTTTTCTTTTGGAAACGAAATTATATTAAGCGAAACTGGCCAATTCTGGAGGATGTTCAGAACCTTTCGTACAAACAATCTTAATTTATTTCTCAAAAAACGTGAATTCCTGCTCTTTTTGACCTTTGAAAATATTTTTCTCTGACGAAAGTATTACTCACTTAAGGTGGAGAGGGTCAGATTTCCAATGAAAATGGTGGGTTTTTTTTTATAAATTAGTTTAGTGGTAGATGATTTATAAACTTGTAAAAAAATATAGGTGAAAGAAGAAGAAAGGGGTAAAATGAGAAACATATTTAATTTGGTGGTGAAATAAGATATTTGGTGGAAATAGCACGTCTCTTAAAACAGATAAAATTCTTATCGATGGTGACAATGACAAACACCTAAAAACCTTCATATTAGCACTTTCATTCTGTATGCTACACCGGATCAAAAACATCGAGTAGATCTTTGACATTCATATTCACATAAATACCCACACATCCATATTAATGTGTAGATCAATGGTAAAAATCCACCCAATGCAATCTTTACCGGATGTAGTATAAAAATAACCTCTATTTTGTACAATATGAACCACATGAAGAAGCTGAAACTATCATTATTTAGAATCTACTGATATTTAATATAATCGTGGACTAACAAACAAAAATTAGACTTACCATGCCGAATCTATGTAGATGCAGCGGTGGCCTCCCCCGTAGAAAGAAAACAACAAATTAAAGAAGAAAGTCGAAAATCAAAATGCTCTCCCTTTAACAAAATAATGTGTGAATACCTCTAACAATAACATAACTAGGGCATCGTCGTCCTGAACCCCCAATTTTTTCTATTAGTTCTTAATCTCATTAATTATATATAGAAAAAAATTATACGGACGATAACTATACGGAAACAACAATGATTAATTATAAATAATTAAAAATCTTAAGAGCCTCTGTAAGAATACAACAAGTACTACCGTCGTCGTCGCCCGATCCGACATCATATATATATAAGTAAACTGGTGAAAGGATCGGAACACAAAAGTAATATAAGAGAGCTGAATATGTTAAGACTTACATAGAGAAAGAGTTTCGGTCGCACACAGCGTGGCACTATCAATTATATAAACACCATGTTATACAAATATTGATTATAATGATTTGTGTGTGTGTGACAAGTTGCAAAGTAGTATATAGGAAAATTAGGAAAAACAAATATTGGCATAACTTATTGATAGTGCCACGCTTTGCACGCCCAAAACGCCTTCCCCTCTCACTCAACTATATCTCCTTCAACCATCATGCAATATGGAATATACTCTCTCTCTCTCTCTCTCTCTCTCTCTCTCTCAATTCTATTACAATTTAGAACGTACACACTATGAAGAAGTCACAGAGAGCTGCATATATAGGATTATACTAATTATAGTACAATGTATAAGTGCATGCACATTCTAAAGGAAAACTGGAACACAGAAAATTGTGGGGTTGAGATAACGTTGGAAATGCAAACTTCAGCCTTGGAATGCTGGAATTTAATTTATAATATATTTCTTCAAGTTGATATACAGAAAGAAAAAAAATATTAATAAATTGGACTTAATTATATTATTGATTTAATAAATGATGAAGGAGAATAGGTCCAGAGAAAAAGCCATGTGAAATACATCATTAATAATTGGTAAGCCCACGAGAAGCCGACGTTTTTTGCGGCCGGCCCTGCCAAATGGCAATTGCCAACTTAGAAAGTCCACGTGGAATTTATCCATAACTCGGCACATTTATCCAATTCATATTATTGGCTTCTCTTTCTTCTATAGTAAGATATATATATATATATATATATATATATATATTAGGGTACGTAACTTATCATTGAGGTAAGGTTGAATTAATTGAAAAAAAAAAAATTGAAAACCCTTTAAATATTGGAGTTTTTTTGACAAGGTACTAATTGATCAACAATCTTTAATCTACCTTTACTGTTTTATCTCTTTTTTGCATCCTTTAACATATATTATTTCAAAAGTAAATTTAATGTTTATGAAAAAATTATTTTTAATCTCTTAAACCCTAATTGTAATCATAATTCAACCCCAATTTCATCAATTCCGATCACAAAAAAATGTTTTGACCTTTTTTTTCGAACAATTTTTTTTTCTGCCCCAATACCATTATATTTTTTATGAAATAAATAAGTATAACTAATGTTTAATTAATATTTCTTAGTTTTTATTTGGTAAAAATAGTAATTAAATTCATATTTATTTAAATATTTCACTTCAAATCTATACTTAGTGATCACAATAAAATTGAACCAACAATCAAATTCAACAAAAATACGAGAAAAAAAAACCTTACATTAAAACTTGTTGTAAAGTTAAATGATATGCACATTCATAATTAGTATAAAAAAACCAAAAACACATTTACGAATTAAAAAAAATAATAATAAAATACATTCAAAATTCTATTAAATTAAATGTACCAAAAAAACATTCTAGAGCATCCAAACATAAAATACCTTATCATTAGAAGAGTAACAAATAAACATAACGAGTAATAAAATATAGTTAATTACTATTTTTATCATTGAAAACTATGAAATATTAAATAAAAAAATAGTTACTACAAAAATGCTTTTTTCATTCATCAAATAAAATAATAATTTGATGGTATATTTTATTTCCCTCCAAAATCGTCCAACTCATCAGCCACATCATCTAGTTTATTTTTAATTTATATTTTTTTTATAAATTTAATGCCAACTCATTCAACCAACCATTGTCTAACCTGTTATAGCAGGTCATAGGACCAAAATTCTCAACTTTTGAAATTTACAGGACTAAAATTCTAATTTTAAAACATAATGGACTAAAACTCCCAACTAGCACTCTTACGTGACTAAAAAACTCATTTTGCCGAATTGAAATTATAAGAAGCAAAGTTGGACTCGGCCCAAAATTCAGATCCCAAACCCAAACAAACAGCCCATACAAAACCCAGCAAAAGCTCCCCGACCAAAATTTTCATTTGTTGGTAACAAAGAAAATAATGTCGACGGCATGGGGTGCGTTCTGGGGAACCAGGGTAATGGAGATAGTGAAGAAACACGATTCCGGTGGTCTTGTCTGGAAAAGAATTAAGCTCACCCCTACCCGCAAAGCCAATGCCAAGAAACGCCTCCGTCGCGTTTGGCAGGTACTAATTTTGTTCTATCTGTTTACTTTTTTTTAGCATTTAAATTCAAAAATATCGATCTTGAAATCGTCTCTTGTGAAATAATTAGTCTCCTGGTAATGGGTTTTCGTGAATTAGGTGTTTTCTAGAAGAAACAAATGTTTTTTTTCTCTCTAGGGTTTTAGGTGTACAGTAAAATGATTTAAATGGGTGCACACCACCTGTTTGATGTAAGTCCTGAACAGATATTTTATGAAAAGGTTTTAGCTTTTTACCTCTGGGTACAATGCCATCTGTTGAAGTCATAGTTTCATTGGGAGATTATGTGTGTTGATATTATAACGATTTCATTTGATCTATTCTATTCATTTTCTGCAAGTCTTGTTCTTCTGCTTCTTTTTTGCCACTTTTCTTTCTTAATCGTTCGGATATAGATACTTCATTTGAATATTAAATCTGGTCTAGTGGAAGGATCTTTTCTCTTGCAACGGTTTGATGTAATCTTAGAGTTGTCATTGCAAACGGCAGAAATTATGCTCGTGTTTCGTTGGTGAAAACTACATTGTGGAAGTGGAATTGGATTCCGAGTTGGGTATTCAATGACACAAGTTTAGTCCTTTACTGAGGTTACTACTGTACAATGCTTTTGGGGATTCGCGGATGGTTGAAATATATTGTTTACGTACATGTTAGGAATACATCATAAAATATGTGCACCTTAAAAATAAGGAAAACTGCCATATTTTAGATTTTTTTTTCAATCCATACATAGTATTAATAACTATGTCACACGGACACAGAAACGACGATACGGGAAACTAGGGTAACAGGCACGGGGAAACGACATGTTCGAAAAAAGAGGGTGCGGGAACTTGGGGGAAACGTATAAATATTAAAAGTATAGAGGTATATTTATAAATATGCTACATAAACATTTATAAATTTGTAGTTGATCAATAAATCATGTAATTAATTAGGGAAGTAGCAAAAATATCTGAAAATTTGCTATTCAAACATGTTTTCAACTTTTTAGAAATTGCAAAATGGCCCATAAAGGTTTCCGACAGGTGTCCTCGATTGTTGAACACAAAATGTGTACGAAACGTGGAAACGTTAGGAAGTTGAAATTTCCGTGCTATATAGATTAATAATAATGAATTATTGATACTAACTCTAGCGATGACAATAGTGATGACGAAAGCATGAGGATCATCTTTAGTTACTCACTAGTGTTAATGTTTTTCTTCTCGATTTTTCATTCCGCCTTCCATCATTTGAAGTAAAGTGCCATACAGCCAAAATTCAGTAAATTCCGATTGACTTATAGCATTTACTTGGATGAAACATCGGTTCCACCCAAGGTAGTCAAAATCGGTTACATCGGTTCCACCCAAGGTGTGTAAAATCTTAAAGTCTTACGATTTTACGATTTAGATCTCGATTTTGACTACATTGGTTCCACCAGATTGAGTCTTCATTTGATATTTTAGGCTTGCCGATCTGAAGTTCACTAGAAATTTCTATGCTGTGAAAATAGCCTGTTTAATAGAAATATTCCTGTTTCATCAGAATACTACTACACTGAAACTTTTATTCTTCAGCTAGTTATGTGTTAATTAATGTGATATTCTTCTAAGTGTACGCCTTTTTAGTAATTGTCTCGAATGGCACATACCGATCCAAGATATGTTTATGTACTTTGAGGGAATACAAATAAACAAGTAAAGGAACTACTTCCAATTATTTTAAACTTAGCTAAGTCGAGTAATCTCAATTTGAAATTCACCCAAGTATTATTGAAGTTCGAATCCCATCGTAAAAACTCCATAATTCATTGGAGAGCGTCCACTATTTGTGTTGGGCGATGAATTTGAGTTTTAATTGACCTTTTTTTGTTAAGTGTTTACTATTTATTCGGTTTTGGTGACTTATGCATCAGTATCTTGAACGAATGTCTGATAATATTTTTCGTTACAGAACGAGGCTGTTTTGAGGGCCTGCTCCGAGCCGTCGCCCACAGAAACGTTGCATGCTCAAGCTGAAAAAATTGCTGCCAGCGAGAAATGAGTAAGCAAATAAATCAACCCTCTGTTAGACTTTCCGACTAGGCACAAAGAAATTGCGAAAACATTATGCGTAAAGTGTACTGCTATCTTTATTTGAAATTTTCGACTTGCTTTGTAGACTTTTCCATTCGCTTTCATGCACGATAAAGAAAATTTAGCTTTGCATATGCGGTTTATTTTTATTTTATATTTTTTAATTGTGTGTTCCCTATTTTCAGAATTACGTGATCCTTTTATTGTTGATTGGCTTTGTCTATACATATATGGTTGGAAGCAAGTTTGTATTTAGATTATGAAAGCGATTTTTTCTTTTTTTCTTTTTTTTCGCGGGTCATAAATCGTATTAAGGATGATACTGAATCTTCGTATTTAATATGTGGTCCATTACGGATATGGCAAAGTCTGAAATTCCATGTCAGTCCCTTTCTGTGTAGAAAGTTTGAATTAGGATTTTAGAAAATACAGCGCAATAATGAACTTGATAAGCCATATTGTTCTACGTTTTTCGTTTGTGAAAACTGGAGCTGCTATTCGATCGCAGTCGAGGGGTCTCTTTTTTTTTTTTGAACGGTGAGGATTACTTATCATATCTGTTGAATTATGTGTGTGATTGTGTGACAGAATAAAACTAGTGGTATTATACTATTATTATTATTGATTGTGAAATTAGAATCCAAAATGAGTTTGGTTGATATAAGGAGGCAGCGTGTGAAATCCTTCAGTTCAAAATTGAAGGTGGGGCCCACATCTTTAACACCTACACTTTGTTTTTGGGGTAGACTTGTTAGTATTTATTTGATGAGGGGCCGTATTATTTGAATGTTTCCAAACCCAAAATCTTGTGTCATTGTTGCATAGATTCTAAGCAACCTTCTTTTATTTATTTTTCATTTATTTTTGGGCAAATTACGGCCAGACCCCTGAAGTAATGTCAAATTACAAAAAACCACTCCTGTTTCGGAAATTACAACCACCCCTCTCAATTATATATTATCTTACGAAGTCAAATTTACCTATTGAATTATGGGATTTTTCGTAAGACAATACGCAATTGAGGGTATGGTTGTAATAACACAAACATAATGGTTTTTTTTTTCCTTCGTAATTTGCCATTTATTTTTATTTTGTTGCGGAAAAAAAACACTGCAAGTGGGTTGCTATTTAAATTGTTAAACTTACATAATTAGCAAAATTTATTCACAATTCCCTGACTGCAACCTCCATTGTATTGTGGAAAACCCCAAAATGCCCTTCCTATTTATATTGTTCAACTTACATAATTAGCAAAATTTATTCACAACTCCCTGCCTGCAACTCCCATTGTATTGTGGAAAACCCCAAAATGCCCTTCCCCCCATATCTTTACAGAGTACTCAATACCATACATTTTTCAAGAGTGGTGGGGTTCTTCAATTAGTGATTGACCTAATCAGGTGATGCTATAAAGTATAAACTTTCCTTGTGTGTGTGTGTGGTCTACCACTAAGGGCTGTCTCAAAACAATTTAAAAAACTTATATTAAGTGTTCATGTGCATCAATTATTTCTCTTCTGGTCAATCTGATCATACCCCAATTATATAATCTACTTTACAAGCTATTATACGAGAATGCAGGTTAATCCAGTAAGGCCCGTTTGATTAGGGAGATTAGCCATGATTAACTAAATAATAGGACTTTGTTTGCTATTTGGTATCCCAATAACTTGTCAGGTCGATTCGCAAATATTATATTATCATAGTTTATCTTGCTTTCTAGGCACGTTTTTATTGGATCACGTAAGGTCCAATAATATAATTGGGTTTCATTAGATTATTTAATCTTATCTTGGCTAATCTTATTTTGACAACCAAACGAGGCATAAATCTATACAGTGCGACCCACAAATATTATGTTATCATGGCTTATCTTGCTTTCTAGGCACGTTTTTATTGGATCACGAAAGGTCCAATAATAAATTTGGGTTTCATTAGATTATTCAATCTTATCTTGGCTAATCTTATTCTGGCAACCAAACGAGGCCTAAATCTATACGGTTGTCTGTCAGTTCCTTCATTACAAAATAATAAAAAAACTATATGATCTACTTTTTTTTCATTTAGAGGCTTTTTGTTTATCTACGCTTTCGTGTAATAGTTTGTAAACCGGATTGGAGATGTAAATTGAGTTTAGGGGCTCTTCTTGTGTCTAATGAACTTTGGGGTGTGACTACATATATATTTTTTAATTTTTTTTTATTAATATTATTGGAAAAGAGAAAAGGAAATGAGATATGAAAAAGAGAGGCGTATGAAAATAGCCAATCTTACTAAAAAGATAAAATGACATGAAAAAAAAAGAGTTGCGTGGAGAGAGTGATATGTATTTATAGAATGGGTGACGTGAAGAACTTCAACAAGGCCTTTATATAATTCTGTACCACTGTCACAAGGAACTCTGGTCGGCAATTTTTATACTTCTTCCTCTTCTTCTTCTTCTGTTTCTATCTATATGTTTTTGCTTTTTTAATGAATACAATATATATATATATATATATATATATATAGAGAGAGAGAGAGAGAGAGAGATAGATACAAGGGTTTCTTTCCTTGTTGTAATGGCATGTCAATTAAATTAATGATTATAGACAAATCACACTCTTAATTGTGTTTTACTTATTATACGCCGCCCATAATCTCTCCTGCGTCCACGTGGCAGGACCTGTGTGTTTCACCTTCTCTACAATTTTTTTTTACTTAATATGATATCATCAATCACATATTATTATTAGGCCCAATTACGGCCAACTCCATGAAGTAATGTCAAATTACGAAAAATACTTCTTTTGTTTGTAAAAAAAAAATCTTCTCTTACGAAAAAACTTATCTTTCAGTATGTAAATTTATACTTTGACACTAAGAATGTATGTGCAAGATAATACGCAGTTGATGGAAATTGTTGTAATTATCCAAATAGAATAGAGTTTTCAGTAGGGATGGTCGTAATTTAAGCTAAATAAAAATGTCTTTTAATTTAAACAGCCTGAAATCATCAATAAAACCTGCTAGATAGCAACATTAGATCAGAATCTAATACAGTCAGATTTTAATAAAAAAGAACTTAGGACAAAAGTATAATTGTTTTTTTTTTTTTTTGTCTTAAAAAAAAAAAAAGAATAGTAAATTTTAAAGAGGAGCGTGGTGGAGGTGAGGTCAACCACTACTGTGCTTATACATACGATGCCTCTGCATGTCAGATGATGCTTGTACGTAACATGAAAGACCATTTTAATTAATTAAGTAATGATTATAAAAATACCTTGTCGTGCTTAATTAGGTCAATTTTCTTGTATTAATTAATTAATAATATTATATAAAAAAAAAAAAAAAAAAAAACAAGTCATAGTTTAATATAGCAGTTGGATGATTTTCAGGAATTTTTTGGCTTCATCCTTGTTATTGTTTTTCTACCAAACATGGCCCAGAGGAAACTGATAAACCAGCTTACCTTAGCCAATCAAATTTGTTTGTAAAATGAAGTAATTTAATTACTTGCAAGAATTAATTTTTGCAAGAAAGAAAAATTGTTTGGTTTTCAAGAATTTTGCTGTATTTTCAAAAGCTTCTTTCTTCGGCAATTTTCGAAAATATTTCGAGGTTTAAAATTGAGATTGTACAGTGATTGAGAGACATGGAATTTGATTCCTTATAAAATTTGCCTTTTTGAGGTTCTTGTGAACCTCATTCGAAAACGATACACTGATTTTGCCAAGATTATGTTCTTGTTGGTTTATTCGTATATGCATCGTCCAATACATGTTTTACACGTATCCACGTGTATATATATAGTATATATATGTGTATGATTGTATGCAGATCCACGGTGATTTACTATCTAGTAAACTTCATTCGTTTACCTTGGGTTTATATTAAATATGTATTTTACACATTAACTACAATCGATGTAATATCTACACGACCGTTTGTATTTTTGTTCTTGGTGAATGTCTTTTTTCGGGTAAATTACAGCCACCCCTTGAGGTAAGGTCAAATTACGAAAACATCCCTCATGTTTGAGTAATTACAACCATCCCTCAAACTAGGAGTCTTCTTTAATGTCCACCTTTATGGTGCGAAATTCAACGTAATCTAGTAGATTTCGTTGAATGTTTTTTAGTTTGTACTCGTTTTTGTGCAAAAATACACTGATATTTACAAGCTAAGAGAGACACACATCTTATGATAATCTTTTCTCAAAACGTGGAGCTCGAATGGGGTAAAACGGGAACAAAGTGGAGAATATTCCACATAATCTAGAAAATTCCACTGAATTTGATACCCCAAGATGGAAGTATAAGAAAATTCATAATTGATGAGTGACTGTAATTATCCAAACATAAGTAGTTTTTTCGTAATTTGACTTCATCCGCTGCTGCAATTTACCCCTTTTACCCTTCTTTTAGACAAAAGATCAAAGTCTATGTATTAAACTAGAATTGAATGTTTGCACATGGTCGTCACCCTCTTTTTCCCTCTTTAACTTAACTTTTTCTCACAACTTTTCTTCCAATCTTATTGCTTTTGCATGCAACTTAATAGCAGAAAAATAAAATTACCTTTTTATGGTTGCGAAACAGTGAAACTGTAAAAAGATTGTGGGGACAACAGGTGGTGAATTAGTGCAAGAAAACAACACACAAATCACCTTCTAACATCACATTAAAAAAAAAAAAAAAAAAAAAACAATTTAAACTACCATTTAAATCCCCTTCTCCTCTGTTTTTTTTTCTTTTTGTTCTTTCCATTTTCTCAAGAAGTGACAGAGGTGTTCAAAGGTTATTAATCTTAAAAAAAAGGGATTGATGATTGATTGCCTGAAGAAAATCTAAATTTTAATTAGTGGATAATTTTTTTTTATCCATTTCATTTAAGGAAATTCCTTCCTTCTAAAAGTAGTGCTGCAACTGCTGCTGCTTTCTTCGTTATCATCCGATTCATTTCGGTTCGAAATCTCCGTAATCCCACTCGAACCCGAACTCGAATTCGTCAAATCAGCATCCCTCTCCTTCCCCATAAAATCGTAATAAACCCGACCCGAATTACTCGCATCCACGTCATCACCATTCTTCTTATTATTCCTCCTCTTCAATACTATTCTGCAAAGTACCCAATTCTCCTGCAATTTAACCCATTCACTCAGTACTGCAATAAATTAATACAGTCGGGACTAGAAAAATTATATTAATTCGGCGAAATATTAAATTATCGACTTAATAATTTACCACGTTCCCACCAAATTAGAACCGACAAAAATACTATTTAAACGAGGGTATTAATTTATCGAGGTGCAACTAATTTATATATTATGGATTAAAATTATGAAAAAAAAAAAAAAAAAAAATTGATTACCTGGAGGGATAAATTATTGGGTTGTATTTGTTGAGTAGTGAGGCGAAATTCATGCATAACCCAGTCAGTTCTGCAGCCCTTTGGAGGCTTCCCTCTGTAGAAAACAAGTGTCTTTTTCATCCCTACAATTATTTCTTCATTATTTTTGGAGCTCACAATTTTCTTGTCCAACCCGGTTGCCTTCCAGTAACCCGACCCGGTGGCCCGGTTCGACCGGTTCCCATTCGGGTATTTCACCTCTCTTTTACTGAAAAAATACCTCTCTTGCTCTGAATCACCTGTTGTTTACCAAATTATTATTATTATAATTGCTCAAAAAAAAAATTTGGGAAAAAAATTAATTAATTAAAAAAAAAAAAAAAAAAAAAGAAACCTGGCAAATCCCATGGATCAGAGTTGCAGACATTAACATGTGGGATAATAGAAGCAGGCAAGGGGGATGATTGGACCTTGCGCTTCAAGTATTGTACCACGAGCTCTTCATCAGTGGGGTGGAATCTGAATCCAGGTGGCAATCTCAGAGCACCGCCATTTTTCACAGGGTTGAGTTTCTCCATTTAAAAAAAAAAGAAAGAAAGAAAGAAAAAAAAAACTAAGTGGTTATGAGTTCGTGAAAGTCGTGCACTATAGTACTAGCTCTTATAATAAACCATCAGAAAAAGTGGACAAGTATATATATAGAGACACACATGTGTATGTATACATCATACATGTATGTATTTATGTATGTATTTTTGATATTGTACAAGAACAAGAAACCACTAGTACAAGAAAATTAGAAGTGAGACTTGTTTTATAGTAAATCGAGATGTTGATGAGGAAGGTAATAGGAGGAGAGGTGTGGGAATAAAATAATTGGGAAAATATGTTTTAGAGAGAGAGAGAGAGGAGCTAGAGAGAGAAACAATTGGCGTGAACTAGACTCAATCTCCTTCTTTGACGCATTTTTTTTTGCAAATGTTATTAATAAAATAATAATATTTAAATTGCTCCCCCACCCCCCACCCCACCCCCTAGTGTTTTTTTTCAAGAGCATAGGTTTTTATGGGAATAACCGTAGCTGTTAAAAAACCAATCCTCAACGCCTTATTCTCTCTCTAGAATTGTTGGACTATGTTGCTCTGTTTTTTTTGTCTTTAATTTGGTACACTAATGAATTTTATGTATGTATGTATGTTTTTTTTCCATCATAGAATTGTTTAGCAAATTCAGGTGTTGAATTACCTAATTAAGTTGAATTATTAACTAATTAAGCTTTGTACTCAAAGTTGGATTAAGATACTTAAGGTGTGAGTGAATAGAATTAGAGTTGAATTAATTAGTTGTAAGGGTCTATTGCAAAATATGAGAGTATGTTTGTCCTTATTTGTATGCGTTTCAGAATTTGGGGGCATTTAGCTAGTTATCTTAATACTTATGCACATGTAGGGGTGTAAATCGGAATAGAATTTCCGAATTCTGGGAATTCCGATATCAATATATCCAAATTTGGAAATTGTATTTTTCATTATGATTTCCAATTCTTCCGAATTTATTTAGACCGGAATTGGAATGGTACTAGAAAATCCGATTTGTGATCCGATTTTAGTTCCAAATATTTGTATGTTTTTTTCGAAATAAATAATATAATTATGGTATATTTTGTAATTCCATAATATAACTTATGTTATATTTTATATCAAAAATATAAATACCGAAGGGTCAAGTAAATTTTAAGACCTTAGAAAAATTAATTTGTATCATAAACTTAATGTTACATTTCTTCCTTATAAGAAAATCAATGTTTCAATTTGTTGTTCTTACATGTGTTTTTATTTATTGCATTTTGTCGAACTTTCTTTTGGAGTTTCTTGTATTTTTCTGCAAAATTATAAACAAAAAAATAGAAAAATATTGCGAAAATTTCCATTATATCCGAATTTGAAACAAGAGATTGTAAACTAATGTAATTTCCAAAATTTCTAAAATTCGCCCGATTCCATGGCATTCCAAAATCGGAATGAATTTTCGCATTCCGATTTTTTTGGAACGGAAATTGGAACCCATTTTTTACTTCCGAATAAAAATTTTGGATTTTTTTTGCGAAAAGCCATTTTCAATGCATTTCCTCCTATTTCTACCCTTATGTGCAGGTAAATAAAATTATGTAAATTAAAATTTTATGATGTCATAATTTACAAGATTTGGAGTACATTTTGGGATTATATTATTCGATTGGGAATTCAATTTAGAACTTGGAAGCACGAAGAGATTTTTGAGAAGTAAATTATGAACCGTTAATTTATTATTATTTTTTTATTATTATTATTTAATTATTTAGTTGGTTTTGGGACCATAGCAATTGACTATAATAACCCGATGAAAGAAAAAAGGCAAATGGGTTGCGGCTCCGTAAGGGCGAAGTCAATTGATGTCATGCTTATCGTAGCTGGACCTTTTTTTTTGATAATTAAAATATATTAATACGGGAAAGAGAAATTACAACAGTCTACGATGGGAAAGCCACCGTCGCAAAAACAAGAGACAGGTAAAATATTAAGAGGAATAAAACCGGTCCAAAAAGAAGAGAAAGCCCATGCTGCAAGATTATGTGAGGCGAAGTTGGCGTTCCTTGAGATAAACTTGAAGCGCCATTTTGGCCAAAGACCCCAGAATTTTTTGATATCCCCAATGATAGTTTTGACATTCCAGTCAATAGTTCCGTTTGGGATGTTAATGAAAGTAATCGCCTCAAGGCAGTCAGATTCGAAAATGACTTCAGGGATTTTAGCATGATGGGCAGCCATGCAGGCTTCTCGTATTGCACAAGCTTCAGCAACGAGCGCATCCAAACAGACGTGGTGCTTTGTTGAAGCGAAGATAATGGAGCCATTGTGGTTTCTGAAGATGGAGGATGATGCTGCTTCGCCATCAACAAAAGCTGCATCGGAGTTTGCTTTGAGCCATCCCATAGGAGGTTTCTCCCAATCTGGACAAGCAATAGAACCCTTCTTTATCTTCTTCATTTTTTGTGATTTGTAGTGTCCAGCTGTGCATGAGTCCACCATTTTGACGATAACCTGTTGAGGGGGGAGAGGAGAGCCATGAGAGATCTTAGTAAAAGTCATCCAAATAGTATCAAAGAGAACTGCACAGTAGATAATAAATTCATCATAGAGATCAGGAGAGGGAAGGGAGAAACAAGGTTTTTTAAAAAGCAGAGAGATCCAATCTTTGAGCGAAAGATGGCTGAAGGCCTCAATTCTGAAGTTCCATTTTGAATTAAACCAAATCTGCTTGATAAGGGGACAATGAAGAAAGAGGTGAGAGATACTATCATCCCCAGCTTGACAAAGGTGGCAGTAGGAAGAATGGATAGGGAGAAAACAGCTGAGTCTGGATTGGGTAGGAAGGATATTGTTGATGATCTTCCAGAAGAGGAGCTTGTGCCTGTTGTGAAGGTTGGCATTCCAAAGCTTTTTCCAGTTGAAAGTAGCGGAGGAAGCAGCAATATCAAACCGAGTGTTTTGGATTACTGAGAAAGCACTCTTACTGGAGAACAGCCCTGACTTGGAGGGCTTCCAGATTAGAGTTTTTGGTAAAGCCACTGGGGAGATATGGATTTTTAAGATCTCAATAACTACCTCAGAAGGAAAGAGGTAGTGAAGGAGCTCTTGATTCCATAGGAAGCTCCCTTCAAAGAAAAGGTCCTTAACAAAAAACAGATTGTGAGGGGAGAAGGAGGGAGGAGGGGAGAATTTAGGTAAAGATGGAATCCAATGATCATCCCAAATCTTTAGGGAGCAGTTGGAATCAATCAAATGGCAAGCTCCACTCTTGATGAAATTCTGAGTTTTGAAAACATCCTTCCAGAACCAAGATGCAGATTGAGGGCATTTGGAAAGGGTATGGAGATTGTGGGATCTAAGGTATTTAGAGGAGAGAAGCTGGACCCAAAGGGAGTTAGAATTTGAGGCAATATTCCAGGAGTTCTTTGAGAAAAGGGCAAGGTTGCAGTCAGCCATTCTTCTAAATCCCAGGCCTCCAACAGATTTGGGAAGGCATATAGAGTCCCAGCTTTTCAGCATCAACGAATTACCATTGCAGTTTTGACCCCACCAAAACTTTCTCATGACTGAATCAAGGTTATCACAGATCATCTTAGGGAGCAAGTAAGAAGACATGGAGTAAGATGGAAGGGCTTGAGCCACAGCTTTCACAAGGACAGTTCTACCAGCTTGAGAGAGGTTTTTGGCCCTCCAACCACAGAGCTTCTTTCCCAGCTTATCAGATAGGTCTTTGAAAGAGGAGGATTTGGATTTTTGGTTGCAAAAATGAAGACCAAGATGTTTGACATTATGGTCACATTCTTTGAAACTGAGGGTGTTGAGGATGGCAATTTTATCTTGAGGCTTGGTATTCTTGCTGAAATGAATTACAGATTTGGAGGGATTGGGAAGTTGGCTGGACCAAAGAGAGAATGTATCTAAGATATTCTTGATGCAGTTGGCATCTTCAATGGTAGCTCTGCAGAAAATGATGAGGTCATCAGCAAAGAGAAGGTGGTTGATAGGAGGGCTGGTTCTCGAGATCTTGATCCCCTTAAAATTACCCAAGCTTTCTTCCTTATTCAGAAGTCTAGAAAGGAGCTCGAGGTAAACCACAAACAAGAAAGGAGAGAGGGGATCTCCTTGTCTCACTCCTCTGGAGGGTTTGAGATTGCCAAAGGATGCGCCATTGATGAGGAAGGAAAGGTTGGAAGATGCAATGCATTCCTTGATCCAGTTAGTAAAGGTCCTGCAGAAGCCAAGAGAGTTTAAGATAGTTAAGAGCAATGGCCATTCAAGCCTGTCAAAGGCTTTAGCAAGATCAACTTTAATAGCCATAAGACCATTCATTCCCTTTTTAGTGTGTAGGTGATGCATTATTTCATGAGTAATGATGATGTTGTCTTGAATGCTTCTGCCACTCACAAAAGCCATCTGCAAGGGGGAAATAAAAGAGTCAAGATGGGCTTTAAGTTTGCAAGCAATTATTTTGGAAATAATTTTGTAAGTGACATTGCAGAGGCTTATAGGCCTGAAATGATCAACCCTCGAAGCATTTTTCTTTTTAGGAATAAGGGCGATAAAAGTGTGGTTCAAGGCTTTTAAAAGAAAACCATTTTTGAAAAAGTGTTGAACTGCAAGGATGATGGCAGTTTTAGTAGTCTTCCAGAAGTTTTTGTAGAAAATGGGAGAGAATCCATCTGGGCCAGGGCTTTTTTTAGAGGAAAAAGAGAAGAGGATACTTTTAATATATTTGTGACAGGGAATAGAGGTAAGATCAGCATTATCCTCAAGGGATATGACAGCAGGAAAAAGATCATTCAGGTTGTTGGGGTAGGGAGGGTTGTTTGGAGGGAAGTCGGTTTTGAAGAGGTTCTCATAGAAGTTCAAAAAACATGCACCAATCAGGTGCCAGTCAGTGAAAATTTCACTGTTGGTATTCTTGATAGAGACAATTCTGTTGTTTCTAGAGTGGATAATAGTGGTTAGGTGGAAATAGCTGGAATTAGCATCACCATCACTTAGCCACTTATCCTTTGACTTTTGATGCCAGAATGTCTCAAGAGTTTTCAAGTGCTCATCCAAAGAAATTTGGAGATTCTCATTAGTGGCAAGAACCTCATCCGATTGGTCCATTTTTTGATTATTCTCAATCTCCAATTTCAACAGATCAATTTTTGTATGGAGGTTTCCAAAGTGTGTGTGGTTCCAGTGCTTGAGGGCTTTCCTCACATTCTTTGTACGAGAGTGGAGTTTGAAGAGAGGGGAGCCTTGGACAGGTTGATTCCAACCAGAAAAGACAATATCAGAGCAAGAAGGGTCGGTAAGCCAAATGGCTTCAAATCTGAAAGGTTTTGGAATGTTGGTAGGGTCAATGGATGAATTAAGGAGGAGTGGAGTGTGGTCTGAAGCAATGGCAGGGAGGTGTGTGATTGTAGCATGGGGAAAAGCAGTGAGCCAGAGAGAATTTGCTACACCGCGGTCCAGTCTCTCTTGAATGTTAGCAAGGCCACCTCTTTTATTATTCCAAGTAAAGGTGTGACCATGGAAACCAAGGTCAAGAAGACCATGATTATTGAATTGGGAAGAGAGGCTGAATTTGGAGCTGGAGGCAAAAGGGGTTCCGCCATGCTTTTCCTGTTGAGAGACAACAGCATTAAAGTCCCCAATGAGGAGCCAAGGCTCATTAATGTCCAAGGCAAGATTGGAGATCGAATCCCAGAACAAATTTTTACCATCAATGGAGCAAGGACAGTAAACACCTGTGAAGAACCAGGAAGGAGAGACGGAATCAGAGAGAACAAGAGCATGAATGAAAAGGCTATTTTGAGAGAGGACATGGAGTGTGATATGATCACTCCATGCAAGGAAAAGACCTCCAGAGAGGCCAACGGGGGGGACGCAAACAGAATGAATAAGAGAGAAGGATGAAAGAGCTTTTATGATAGAGGAGGTAAAGGATGTTTTAACTTCGCAGAGAAAAAGAAGATCAGGACGAGAAGCCTTCAAGAGGGCCTTGAGGGCACGAATTGCCTTAGGTTTGGCTAACCCTTGGCAATTCCACGAGATTGTTTTCATAGCAGATTATTCCCTCGACCCCTTGGGGTCCTTAGGGTATTGGTTGTTTTTTGTCTGATCCTCAGTAACTTTTTGTGCTTGTGGGGCCTGTTCCTCAATGATCTCATCGATGACGACTGAGGATTTGAAATTCCTGAGTAGAGTGGGAGTGCCATCGGAAGATCTCATGAGAGAGAAGATCTTCCTTCTTGTATTGAGGTCACTGATCGATGATAGTGAAAAGTCCATAGTGTGTGGAGAAGATTCATGGCAAGACTGATGGTTTTGGACTGGGAAGGGTATGTTGTTTCTTGATGGTGTGTTAAGGTTTTCATTATGGGATAGGGAGAGAGTCATGATGTCTGGTATTTCTAGTTTTTGTCTCTTCCAGTGTGGGTGGTCTAGGTTTTCCCATGCAGATTTTTTGCCCAGTTCCCATGCAGTTCTTTTGCCCAGTTGAGATATATCATGGTCAAGCCTTGGGCTTAAATGGGGAAAGTTGGAGTTCTCTGGGCTATTAACGAGTGATGTGGGCAGATTTGAAATTAGGCCCAGTGTGGAAATCTCAAGAAAGGATTCTGGGCTAAGAAGAGAGGGCCCAGGAGTAATAGGGTTCATTTGATTTTTTATAGCAGGGTCGGCCTTTGTAACTTGGCCTTTTGAGGGGGAAATGGGCCCATCTTTAGCTGTGAGTGCCAGCTCATTAGCTTTTGGAATAGGCACGTGGGGGGAGATTTGCTTTTTGTTTTCAATCAATGGTATCTCCCGCATTAATGGCAGAGATTTATTAGCAAAGAGAATAACATGTTTTAAGGAGGAAGGTTCTGAATTTATACTCCCAAAGGTGTCAGTAGGTAAGCTTTGGTGTGAAGAGTCAACTGCTGACACATAGGTTTGTGATAGGTCGAGAATAGACTTTGATAATGACCTTTGTAGGGTTGGGTTTAGGGTTTCTGGTTGTGCCCTAGAGGTTTCGTCGGAGAGTTTAGGTGGCTCCGGAGGAGTTGGTATGGGTTTGGGATTTGGGTTTTTCAAGGTTTTAGAAGGGTGGAAATGGGGGTTTTTTATAAGGGGATTTTCAGCTTTTAGCCATGGTCCAAATCCACACACAATTTCATTTTCCAAATCCAAATCAGTGAGAACAGAACAAGAAGAGGCCTTATGTCCCAACACACCACAGAAAAAACAAAATTCTGCAAGTCGTTCATACCTGATCTCAAGGAGGAGGGGAGCATCTTTTTGGCGAGGGAAGACAAGGTTGTCTGGTAATGGTTGATTGAGGTCCATCTCCACTTGGATCCGAAGGGATTTCTTCCATTTGTGAGAGGGAAGGTGAAGGTCCGCATGTAGAAACTTGCCAATCCTATTCCCAATATCTGTGGCAGTTTGATGGTTAATGTGGCACACTGGGAGGTTGAAGATGTGGATCCAGAAGGCAGTTTTGTGGAGATTTATTTCTGAAAGAGCTTTGTCGGGGGGCCAATGTTGGGTAACCACTTGAGAGTCTCTGAATGTCCATGAAAGCCTAAGGACTTTTTTTGCATCATCACAGTTTTCAAAAATGAAAGCCATGATATTTTGGTCAATTAGGTTGGTGGAGACTCGGTTTTTAGGGTTCCATGCTTTGAGGAGAGAAGTTTTAAAGGATGGCATATTGGTAGATTTTGTAGAATGGAGCCTAGCTAGAATGGTGAATTCATTGCAGGGTGGAAGAATGGGTGTGTCGTTGGCAACTGAGAGAATGGGGTTATCATTTATGTCTGATGATTGGGCCATAAATGAAGGAGGGTGGATAGAGAGCAGAAGAAAGAGGGGGAGTAAAGGAAGAGAGAGAGGAAAAAAATGGAGGAGAAAAGACGAAAAAGAAAGGAAGAAGAAGAGAAGAAAGCTTCCAAGCACAGTGGAAATTCCTACCAGGAGGAGGCTCTACACACACCAGGAGAGAGCAGCAGAAGCTAAATTCAATGTGTGTTATCTACCAACCCATCGTAGCTGGACCTCATCGCCTTTTAATGTGGCGCAACTGAAACTACTAAAGTACCCCTGACTACTGACTGCTATTACAGTTGATTGAGCCTTTATGGCTTGTACTTGCCACACGTACCACCTCACGGAATGGGAATTTTTATTTTGTAATCGATTTTGGGGAACATTATGTAATATATGGTTTTTTTTTTTCTTCTCCCTTAGAGTGCGTTTGGATGGAGGAATTTGGAGGAGGAATTGATTTGAGGAAGGGATTTGAAATGATTTCAATTTTGGAGTCATTTGAAATTCACCACTATTGCTCCAAAAACAACTAAAAAGGAGTGGTGGGGATTTGAAATTCATCTCCAAATCCCTCAATCCAAACAAGGCCAAGGGATTTGTTATTATGGATTTGAAATCCATCCTCCAAATCCCTCCATCCAAATGCACCCTTAGACTATTTCAAAACTATTAATAATAGTCATTTTTGTTGTAAATAATAAAAAAAAAATCTACAAGATAATAATCGTCATCAGACATTGTATTGGGGTAGCTATTGTATTTTGTTATTCAAAATATGAAGTTCGGTTCGAGTTCGATTTTAATTATAAAAAAGAAGATATGTATAAAAACTAAATTGGTGGCGCTCGATCCGCATTCAACTAAATCATTTTAAACATGACTGGATTGCTAACAATACCAAGTTCAAATACAAAACTTAAAGTTCATTACTAAAATTTTAATCAAACTTTAATGGGTAAATTACAAATATCCCTAAGGTATTGTTAAATTACAAAAACCCCCCTCTTGTTTGGATAATTACATATACCCCCTCAACTATGATTTTTTCTTACACCTCCACCCTTATTGTGCCAAATTCAATATAATCATCTAGATTCTGTGTAATGTGCTCTAGTTTGTATTCGTTTTGTGTAAAAATACAGTTTCCGATGCACTACAAACTGATATACACAAGCTAAAAATCACATATTAATTATTATGATCATCTTACTTCATAATGTAGAGTTTGAATGGTATAAAACGAGTACAAAAGTGATAATATTTCATATAATCTCGAATATTCCACTAAATTTGAAGAGCTGAGGGGGTGGTTGTAATTATCCAAACAAGAAGAGTGTTTTTGTAATTTGACCATACCTCAGGGGGTGTTTGTAATTTACCCAACTTTAATTTATAATCATACGGTATATTTGATTTAGCTCGATTTGTTTACACCTAATAAGAAAGAGAAAAAAAAAAGGTTTGAAACTTTAAAGATCCACAGTCACTAATAAAACGTACACTAGATTTTGGGATCGAAACCAATTCCATTTGTAAATGATTTTTGATAGCTTATTAAACATGCATAATATGTTACAAAGTCTTTCGCCATAAAAGTTTAATCAAAGCCTACACAATATACTCCAATTAAAGGTTTTCTCTAGAGGTGTGAAATACCAAATCAAAATATTATTTTTTTCCATTGTTGAACTTAATTTCAAATGAACAAAGTGCAAAAATTAACTCACATAATTACTTGGACTGAATTAATTACTTGAAAACTAAAAATATAAAGAGTGGTGCTATTTTCAAGTCCAAAGTAACTCAATTTATCATAAAAAAATATATAAAATATCATAAATACCCTTGAATTTCTAATCGACCACCCTAATCCTCATGAGTTCTAAATTATTTCTAGTTTTTTTTTTTTTTTTTTTTTTTTTTTGCGATGAAGTAGTTATTACAAGATATTTAGACTTTCATATCAGATGAAGTGCACATTATGTAATTTTTATTTTAGGAAACGAAACTATATTAAGCCAAACTAGTCAATTCTCGTGGAAGTTTCGGACTTTTCATACAATCATAAAGTTCAGGACCTTTCATACAAGCACTCATAATTGACCTTCGGAAATGTTTTTTCTCTAACAAAGGTATTGTTCAGTTAAGGTGGAGAGGGTGGGATTTTGTGATAAAGATTCAAGTGAAAAATGATGGATTTTTTTTTATATATTTAATTAGTTTAGTGGTGGACGGTTTATAAATTTGTACAAAATATAGGTGAATGAAGAAGAAATGGGTAAAATTAAAAATATATTTAACTTAATGGTGAAATAGGCGGCAGTTATATGCAAACCCATTTTTTTATTAGTTTAAGACCTCCAACATAAAAATACTTATTTACCCTTAATGAAATTTAAAATCAAATAAAAAACACAAAGCATTAAAAAATAAAAATAAAATTATTTTCTTTGTGCAAGACCAAATAACATACATAAATCCATAAACCTCTCTTCCTTATTTCACGACTTAAAACTCTCCTCCTTCTTCCCCTTCTTCTTCACAAACCCACCAAGAAATCCTACACATCAAAATTATCAAATACATACCAAACATTCACGATGGAACCAGAAAACAATGATATGGTGGTTTACGAGGGTGGAGAACACAATGAAATATGTTTTAACCGTTTATTTTTGCTTTTGGGTCGTTTTTTTTTGTTGGGAAAAAAATTCGACGATACAAAAAATCGGTATGCAAATACCGATTTTTGTTACTAAAGTTGGTAACCACATTCCGATTATTTTAATAAAAACCGATACTTAAAAACCGATTTTTGTATTAAAAATCGGCATGACAACACCGATTTGTTTTTGTATTATCGGTATTGTCATGCCGACTTGTACCACAAAATTCGGTTTTTAAATACCGATTTTATTATCTGTGTTTTCTTAAGACCGGTTTCTCATACTTTCGTGCATCAACCTAGGGGATTGATGGAGGATTATTCAAATGAATTATCTAACGAATAAATATTTGAGATACGGAAAGCTCTACTCGATTGGGTTAAAGGAGTGGTAGACGCCACCGAATGGTGATAAACATTTTCGTTTCAAATATTTAAAAAATATCAATTAACCAAATATATAATGTATTATTTAGAAAAAAATTCAAAAAATATCGGTATTCGAAAACCGATTTTGTACTCAATAATCGACATTAGAACGCCGATTTTGACTTGTAAAGTCGACGTTGTGTCGCCGATTTGGTTAACAAAAATCGGTATTATAACGCCGATTTTCGTGTACAAAATCGGTCTGGATAAACCGATTTGGGAAACCAACGAAAAAAAATAAAAAAACCAATTTCAATCTCAATTTTTTTTCCAAAATCGGCCAAATCATGCAACCCAACAAAAAATAAGCATAGATTAATATTCATTCATACATATTTAGCATAGATTAATATTTGGCAGTCGTAATATTTCTTTTTTGTTTTTTTTTTTTTTGATTTTTGGTCTTGAACAAATTAAAAATAAGATTTATTTGTATTTGAGTATTATTTGTGGATAAGGGTATATTTGTCATCTTTGGTCTTGATGTAATAAAATTAGATTAATTTAGGGGTTTGAACTAATAAACTCATTTATGTGGTTTTGTACTAATAAAAAAATGGGCTTGCATATAACGATCGCCGGTGAAATAAGATATTTTGAGGATGGAAATAGCACGTCGCAAAACAAATCACACATAAAAAAAAAAAAGTTGTGAGTCACTTTCCTCACTTAGTTTTTCCATTTGTAGGTCTTTTACTATGATTAGTAAAAATATTTGCTTGAATTTGTTCATAAAGAGATCCATATAAAAATTTCCTTTACCAATAAGTTCACACATGGTCCATATTTTTGTAAATGACTAATATAACTCCTCATACTTTAATATGCTCCAATTTCATCCTTAACTTAATTTGACCTCTATTTGACCCTAAATTTCACAAATTATTCAATTTTGACCCAAAATTTGTTTTTTTCAAAAAAAAAAATTCCCGCCGAATTCCGGCGTTAACTTTTCAAAATTTTTTTTCTTCTGGATTATTTCGCCGGTTTCTGGCGTTAACTTTTTTGATTTTTTTTTTCTTTTCTTTCTTTCTGTAACTTTTTTTTTCGTTTAAACAACAATAGTGATTAGCTAAACTACAGTTTAACACATTAATATTGCTATATTAATCTCTAACACAGTAATATTAACACAACAAAACTCATTATTTTTGTGTAATAGAGTAATATTACTATGTCGACCGTTCAACAAATGTAAACAAAATAAAAAGCCAAAAGAATTAATATTACTGTGAGTGACAGTAATATTACTATAACAACAGTAATATTACAATAATAGACAGTAATATTATTACATTACTCCGTGAATAACTCAAACAAACAAATAAATCCAAACAAAATAATAATATTAATGTGGTTGACTGCAACATTACTATAACAACAGTAATATTACCGTCAACCACAGTAATATTATTGTGTTTATAGTAATATTACAATAATAGACAGTAATATTATTACGTTACTCCGCGATTAACTCGAACAAAACAAAAAACCCAAAAAAATAATAATATTGATGTTGTTGACAATAATATTATTGTGTTTACAGTTATTTTACTGTCAACGACATTAATATAATTACGTTGACTTGTAAACAAATCAAACAAAATAATAAAAAATGACAAAAAATAAAAAATAATAATATTACGTTAATTTATTGTCAACGGCAGAACAATTACATAAATGTATTGTCAACGGCAATACAATTACGTTAATTAACTGTCATTGACAGTATAATTACGTTAATTTACTGTCAGTGACAGCACAATTACGGTCAACGTTTAACGGCTTACGTAAAAAAAAACACACACACAAAAAACACACACAAAAAAAAAACTTACAAAAACACTAAAAAAAGTCAACGCCGCCGGTCAACGCCGGAAACCGGCGAAAAAATCCGGAAGAAAAGAAAAAAGAAAAAAGAAAAAAAAGGTCAACGCTGGAAACCGGCGAAAAAATTCGAAAGAAAGAGAGAAAAAAAATTGAAAAGTCAATGCCGGAATCCGGCGACAAAAATATTTTTTTTTTTGAAAAAAAAAATTTGAATGAAAATGTTTTGGGTCAAATTGAATAATTTGTGAAGTTTGAGGTCAAATTGAGATTAAATTAAGTTAAGGATGAAATTGGAGCATATTAAAGTATGCTAAAAAAAAAAGTCGAAATTGAATTTTTGTGGTCAAAATTGGATTTTTGTGGACAAAATTGATTAAATTAGGGTTACAATTAAGAATTTTGTATAAATGGTTGAGGATAATATTGGCATATAGATGAATGTTTCCTTTATTTATAATAAATATTAAAGGGATAAGCTTATTGGTGTAAGAGATATAACCCCTAAACCTATAATAATAAAGATGTTTGGTTGGAGATTTTATGCACAAAAACCTCTTTATTCTATATAAGAAAATAGCTAAAGGTTCCCTAAGGGAAAAAAAATAGCTAAAGGGAAATTATTGTAGAAAATTAATATTAATGTGGAAAACTAATAATACTGTGAAAATTATTATTACTGTGGAAAATTATTAATGTTATTGCCTGAAAAATAAAGTTGTAAAAAAAAACTAATGTTAATGTGAAAAAAATATTAATGTCACTACGATATAATTGTAAAAGAAATTAAAGTTACTGTCAAAGACTCAAAATTAATAGTACTTTGGAAACTAATATTACTATTAAAAATTAAGATTTACATGAGAAATATATAAATAAAGTTAATGTTACTATGAAAACAAAATTAATTTTACTGCGGCGTGGAATAACATAACTTAGTTGATAATACATAATTAAATATAACAAACCATTTCATATTTAATTAGTCGCTTAAATATAAAATACCAATATATGTCAATTTTATAAAAAGAAAAATCATATTTTTTGCTTCACAATTGTTTTTTTTCTTTTTTCTAACATACATTTTTGAAAGTTGTAGCTAAATTTGTTTAAAGTGTGCACGGCATGTGCATATAACCAACTAATAACATTTCTTCTTTCATTAAACTATATATATATATATATATATATATATATATATATATATATATATATATATATATATATATATATATATATATATATATATATAACTTTTTCGTACAGATTAATAATTGGAAAACGCAAATGCTTTTCTAGGAGGGGTCCTTGAAATTGACAATGGGTTTGAGATTCTTCACAAGAATGGTCTTCCCATTTATTTTCTTATCTCTTTAAAATAGGTGCAAGTGGAAGAACACTTGTTCTCTTGGATTTTGCCCTCCCTTCTCTCTCTACACACATATATATAATGAATCCATTGGGGACAAGCTAAATTCTATTTATTCAGCGAAATATTAATTTAATAATACAATTTTTAACCTCAAATTGGGAAAAAAATATATTAATTGAACGAGGTTTATATATATATATATATATATATATATATATATATATATATATATATATATATATATATATATATATATATATATATATATATATATATATATATATATATATATATATATATATATATATTCATGAGTCATATATGCAGTTATGTATGTACAGTGACAATCTAGTGAAAATTGTTTCACTTTAGTATTCTATGTGTGCAATTAATTACCAATACTAATTATTTATCAATAAATTTTTTTTTTTTTAAACATAGTTTGCTAATGTTTGTACAATTGTGAAAATAATGTAGAGATATGGTTTGAGTCATGATTTTAATGATGAAGGATAACATAATTTCTATTAGGCATAAGTAGAAAGGGATGAAAAAATGGTAAAACTTGAAGCTAATGTTTTTGACCTATGGCTTAGACATCTCCATCCAACAAGGAGACGAATATATAAATTCCACTTCATTAATTACAAAATCAAACCCAATTAAAAAAACAATGTTTTTCACCTTTGAAATATCTTTCTCAATACCTTAAATAATGGATAACTATTGTTAGCCAAATAAACCGAGCTAGGGCGATAACTTTTCCTGCCAAGGATTGAGCTTCTTTGTGGAGCGAGGATGAGTCATATCTAGCACCGTTTTTACTTTATCTTGATTTACCTCGATTCTTTGTTTCATCATATTTTCCAGCCCGAATTCCGAAGGCGCATTTTTCTGGGTTCAGCTTCATACAAAAATGGCACAACGTGGCAAATGTTTATGCGAGATCTTTCAAGTGTGTTTGACTGTTTTTTGCTCTTAACCAGTATACCGAAATATTATTAATAAATAAAATTTTATTTTAATAGTTAATTAATTCTACATAAAAAAGTGATGATAGTAGCTAAGTAATTATTAATAGTTAAATTTAGTTGTAATTTTTAGGTAGGTCAAAATAGTTGTGATGGTTTTATTAATGATGATATAATTTACATTAAGATGTTTTATGTTATAATTTTATTTAAGAAGTATTTTATATTAGGTAAGTTCAGAACATATATTTAGAATACTTATATTTTAAATACTAATTTTAAGAATTTTAAACATGTATATGCTATGAATTGTTATGAAAAAAATGATATTTAATTTTAACACAAATAGTAAATAATGTAAATTGGTAATTATCATTACCAATCTGTCCGTACATAATTTTGGTATACCGATTTTTTTGGTACGGCAATGGTAATGAATTTCATATTACCAAAGCTTCGGTAATGATAGTGATTCTTTTGTAATCCTGAATTTAAAGTTAAGCTCGACTTTCAATTTACATTTTTTTTATTGTAATTTATGATTTGAAAAAAATTGAAAATTTTGGTGTGGACTTGGACCCGCCCCGGACCCGATCTGAACCCTATCCGCTAGGACCTGGCAAACCCCCGCGGGTCAGTTTCGGACCCCCTTAAACTTGGAACCGGACCCGGTCTGACCCGTCCCATAACCGTGTCTAATGTACTTTTTTTTTTTTTTATGATAAGTTGTGTCTAATGTACTTGCAATTATGAAATTATGGATTGGGGGTAGGGGGTGGGTGGGGGAATAAAGTTATGGGTCCCGAGTTGCCTCCAAAACGACGGGCACCCACGTCGTTTTGTAGAATAAGTGACAAATTAGCCAACTTCAATTGATGGCCCCCCAATTTCAATTTCAAGATTTCCCCAAATCTTTCATATCTCACTATTTTGGATCTAAAAGCAAACCTTTTGTCTAAACCATCCCTACTCATCTCATGTGAAATTACTTCCATGCCCCCAAGCTCAAACCTTTTTTGCTTAACGTGATGGTCCTTTTTTCTTTTTCTTTTTTAATTTTCTTTAATTCCATGATTTATTTTATTTTATTTATTGCATTATGTTATATCCATATCCACTACTTGAAATACTATAAGTAATTGAGTTTAAATGCTATTTAATAGCTAATAATGTTTCTTCAAGAGTCAATTTATAAGGTTAACTAATTAAATTAAATTAATGCACATATATATAGGCACAAAACAACATGATTATATGGAGAAAAAAAAAACATTATTTGTGTTAAAGCTATTACTAGCCTCAACTTAATTACGATTGAAGAGATTCGCAAATTTTGGTACAAACGGCCGAAACGAAAGTCTAAATTTTCTCCTAAAAACTCGAATTTTGCAGCTTATCATCTAGCTAAATGATGTTTTGATAATTTTAATTTAGCCAAAATGGGCCATCGATTGACTCCTTGATTATTTCTTAATATAATTCATTTTCTTATAAAAAAAGAAAAAAAATACATTTTAAATGATGATTTATTAAAAAAAAAACATGCATAAAGTATCAATGATGTCAGAAAATAGCCCATGTAGTTAAAATAAAAGAATAAATGATGTCAGCAAAAGATAAGAACTCTTGATGCTCATCTTTTTTTCCAAGGAAACTTACTTGATAAGCAACATTATGTTTAAATATTTATGAACAAATAAAATTCCATTACCAAATAAGTGATTACCAGCATTTTATTCTTAAACTGAAGTAGCAGTTGAAAGACAAACTGGAAAAGGTAGCTAAAGTACTAGACAAATAAAAATTATTAAAACTTTGCAAGGGGTCAAGTTAATTATTGGTTACGCATACCATGTCGTCATCATTTTTTGTGGGCACACGATTTTTTTGTGGGCACCAAGTTCAGATCCGTTATCGTAACAGGGCATTGAGTCACCGTAATTTATATTTTTCCATCAAATATTTGTCGGGCTACGAAATGCAGGCCTTGGGGCGAGGGATTTTGTCTTTTGCTGCAATAATTTCATTTTTCTTAAATTTAAATATTCTATAATTAATGAATCAAATGCATCTTGCTGTTGGTTTGTCATTAAGTTTTTTATTTATCACTGCATAAAATAATATTTAAAAAATGACAACATCTATTATCACGAAAATACTACTTTTTACTTTTTTTTTTCCAAGACAATGTCATTATATTTATTATCTCAAAATATAGTATTAGGGCATCAATTAAATTTAAAATTACATCCGAACGTGCCCACATGGATATGTATATTATTATATTACATGATTTTATTTTTTCCTTTTCTTTTTTTGTAGTTTATCACTTAAAAAAAGACCATTTTTTTCCAGAAATGAAAAATTAAGTTCCAATTCCATTACCAAAAGAAAAAAATCAAAAAACATGAGAAATAGAGTTTTAGAGATTCGAACGAAAAAAAACTTGTTACTAAATCAAATATTTTCTCGGATATGTAAAACTTCAACTTTTTGGTCACCCGTCGTAAGGGCATCTCCTGTCAATGGGGGGCGGCTCCCCCGGGGCTCCCCCGACCCCGACCCCGACCCCAACCCATTTTTCGTCCAGCCGACCAATTTCTTTCTTCTAATTTTTTCCAAAACCACTCTCACCATATAATAATAATAATAATAATAATAATAATAATAATAATAATAATAATAATAATAATAATAATAATAATAATAATAATAATAATAATAATAATAATAATAATAATAATAATAATAATAATAATAATCTTTTCTTATTTTTTGGGCCAATTTTTTTATTACATTATTGAAAATTACAGAGGGGCCTCATTAAAAACCTTGTTGGCTAAAAACAAAGAAAAGAGTATCGCGTACATAGAAAAAAATTACACAAGCCTTGTAATAAGTATATTTAAGTGTTTAATTATAAATTTATGTAATAGTTTTATTTAAGTGTTTACCTATAAATTTGAGTATTTGATTTTCTAAATTATGTTGTGCTATTATTAAGTTATTATTATATTTTCATTTTTAACTATGCTTTGTAATATAATAACACGTAATGGTAATATAATTAATAGAATATTTACAATAAAATTACTATTTTAAATTAAAAAGATCGAATTAGAGAAAAAAACGAGAAAACTAAAGTAAAATAAAAGAAATTAATAATGAAATGAAAATAAATAAAGAAAAAAGAAAGTAACAAAAAAGGGAAAAAAAAAAGAAAGAATTAAAATAAATTAAAATAAATAAAGAAAATATACAAAGAAACAAAATAAAAAAATAAAAAAATAAAAAAAGAAAATACTAATGTGGAAAGAAAAGAAAAAAAAAGAAAAAAAAAAGGAAGAAAAGCCTCATACTGCATACGTGAAAGACCGTGAGGCTTAGGAGAGTGAGAGCCCAGGGCTCAAATAATCCCCCAGCCACCCCAGCCCCCACCCCTACTCATTAAACACCTCAGCCCCCCTCCACCCCACCCCTCCCCCAACACATGCATAGGAGATGCCTTAATACAAGATACATTATAATATTGATATTATAAATGCAATTTCTGAAAAGAAAAAAAAAATTGTAAATATTAAACGAAAAAAAAAAATCGGATTTTTAAATTCATAATGTAATATGTATATCACCGCGTCCCACAAAAGATCCAGAAAGAACTTTCGAGGAAAAAAAATTGTTCTAATTAAATTGATTTTTTTTTTTCTATAGAAATCAAAGGAATTCAGAATTTTCGTTCGAATTCTATCGCTGATTATATTGATCTAAAATAAGAATAGTAGTTGTAGAGACTATTAGTACAAATCAACTAAATGTAATGATAATTTTGGTGGAAAATATAAGGGAGATTCCCACAAACCACAAGCAAGCCAAGAAAATAGACTAAAAAGCCCAATTGTGTGTGGCATGGGAAAAAAAGAAGAAAATAAAAAGTACTAGTGTTTGTTAGTGCAAATTGCGGCTGTGGGTTTTCCTTTTTCCCAAGATGTCATATTTTGTATGTCTGAATTCTTACAAGTTGTTGGTTCTAAGGGGTCAAAGGCGTTTGCGTGTGGGTGTTGAACAAGATTTTAAGGAGAACAAGTAAATAAAGAAACGTCAATGCCATTCAATTATTAATTGTTTTCTTTTCACATGCTAATTATATAACTTTTTCAAACCCTAAAGTCACATTACATATTTCTTCTTTTTTACTGCTAACACTAGTAGAAAATTTGCTTATTACTACGAATTTATTTGCTACGGTAAAAAATAGTAATAAAAGGTACTTTTTACTTCGGAACAATTTTGAACTCGTAGTAAATATTAGGATTTACCGTAGCAAAAAAATATTTGGTACGGCTATTTATCGTAGCAAAGCTTTTGTCATGCCCGTATATGCTACGGGCAAAATTCGTAACAAATGCGTAGCAAAAACCTTTTTAATACGAATTTGATACCTTTTGTAACGGTTAATGATCATAGTAAAAAGCCATTTTTTTACCAGTGTAAGATACAACGCTAGTACATGGTAGACATGTTCGCGGTATGCATGGGTCCCTCTAATTTTCGGGTTCGGGATTGTTCTAAATTGACGTATAACATTTCCAACCTATCGATTCTATAGTAAATTTTTTTTTAATATTTTTTTTTATATTTTTTTCAAATGTTGAAATAATTTGAAAAGAATTGCAGAAAGCCGTCAGGTTACAGGGTTCGGTCGAATTTTTTATCTTGGCCGTTGGTCTTTGTCTTAAAAACAATGAGGACAAATGTTTTTTTTTTTCCCGAGTAGGAAACCCAATACTTAATTTTTGGGTTGAACCGTGGGTTATATGTTTCTTGAAGCGGGCCTTAAAATATCGTTTAGGATATTACAAATCATGGCCCATTGGCCATTGACCAAATTAACCGGTCCGTTGACAAAAAACGGGGTTCGGCCTGTGTCCGATTTGACCGGGTGAACTTGTCTACAACTATGGAAAAGTAAGAATGTTACCAATATTCCCAAGTTGTTAAGAATGTACGTATATCGTGTTTTCTTAATAAGTTTAAAGAGTATGTATCATACAATTACGTATAAGTTAGTATTGTTAAAAGGGCATAAACTACTTAGGCGGTGTTTGTAAAAGTTTTTAAAAATAGATCATGAGTTTTTTTTTCTTTTCACATAATCTGTTTTAGGTGTTTACAAAATTGACTTTTGCTTTTGCTTCTCTTAAAATAAGCTGTTTTGAACTATAATTTTAAAAGCACTCATGTACCTGCTTTTTCTAATTTAGTTTATTTTCCAACTAATTTCAAACGCCCCCAATTTTTAAAAACTGGACACTTAATTCCAACTTAACTTACAATAAGCTTTTACAAACACCACCTTAATATAATAGAACTTATGCATATTGAGAAATAGTGTGACAGTGGAACATGCATTTAGTAAATATAGACATTAATAATTTGTATACATTTCTTATCAACATTAACTTTAGGGATAATAAAATAATTCACTTTCTTTTGAAAAAAATGAAATAGTTCACTTTCAATCCCGTATTATCAGGATCACAAAAAACACTTTAATAGTAACAAATAACGTTCTTTGCATGTTTCAAATCCAAAGCTTTGACATTATTTTTTTAAATGTATTTATTTATGAAATGATAATTTTTATCGTACTTTTATTGTATTTTTCTTAGGAATAGCCATGAGACAGGTAGGGGCGCAACCAGGATTAAAAAGTGGGGGGGGCAAACAAAAATTTCGGGGTTCGGGGCAGCGCCCCGAAAAAAAATTTAGGTTTACAAGACATTGAAAAAATAGGTTTATACATATCTATAATATGATATATATCTATAATTTATATAAAATTATGGAGAATAAACAAAAAATTAAGGGTTAAGACACATATTTACAAAATGTTTGGGGGGGCCAAAAGTAATATTCAAAAAATATTAGGTCAAAATAGCTAAAATTTTTTTTTTTTTTTTCTTGGGGGGTCAACTGCCCCCCCTGCCCCTTAGTGGTACCGCCACTGGAGACAGGTACAACGGATGGCCATGGAGCATGTACATGGCGAATTGGGAAAAACTGCATCCGCCCCGTTTGTAAAATCACCCACCGGTTCACTACCTATTATGAATGTCATTTTTCATACCCGTTCCCACCCCATATAAAATCCACAGGCACCCGCCCCGTACTCATAAAAAAATAATATATTTTCTTTATATTTATAATTTATTTAACTAAAATATCTCTAAAAATTAATATCTATAATATAAAACTATATGAAAAAAAAAATTAATAAAAAAATAAAAAAAGAAAAGAAACACAGAAGCGGGTTCAATATTGGGTGGGTGCAGGCGCATATACTCAAAATTCGTACCTACACCATACTCGCTACGGGTGAAATTTTCAAAATCTATACCTGCCCATTGGTTAAGGGGCGAGGCGGGGCTGGGCTGGGTGGGTACCCGGTAAAGCGATTAAATTGTCATTAACCCTATTTTTTTTTCCTCCACTCCTTTATGTATTAAATAATGAGATTTTTTTATTATATTTTTATTAATAGATGGGAAATTCCTTAATTTTTTTAGTTTTAAATGATTATCTATGCCCCTTCTAAAAAATATTATATTATTTTTACTTCACACTTTTAACAAAATATTTTATTATTTTTAGTTCACCCTTTAATAAATATTATTTTAAATTGGCAATTTTATCCCTCCGCGCTGTTTTCCCCCTCATTTCATCTTGAGTAATTTTTTGATTTTCTTCAAAAAAAAAAAAAAAAAAAAACTGTAATTATCCATACAAGTTCCTTTTACGATTTTCTTATTGTTTTTTCGGTTATAAAGAGAATAAATTGTAAGAATGGTTTTTGGACATTTTTGAATAATACTTTTTTTTTTTTTATTTAGGGAACTTAAAAACATTTTGAAAATTAGGGCTGAACCAGAAATTTTCAGTTCTAGACCAAGAATTTCAGAGAGTAAATCGAAAATTATGCCCCCGAACATGGGAAGCTCCCAGCATATTTTTTAATACTTATAAAAAAGGTATTAAAATTCTAATAATAATAATAATAATAATAATAATAATAATAATAATAATAATAATAATAATAATAATAATAATAATAATAATAATTATAATAATAATAATGTAAATCCCCAAACTTGAACTTTTGCTTGTCCTTAAGCAAAAACTAATCATAAGTAAATAACTCAACTACTGCATCTCATCACATAGATTAATGATCAACTTCACGTTTTCAGAACTTGTAATTATAATGAAAATTCTTAAAAATTTGCAAGCTCACAATTCAAAAGCACTTAGTCACTTACATACTGTCAAAAACCACAAATTATGCAATTGCTTAAAGTATCTAATATTTCTAAATTAAGAATAGAAAAAATTATGCTTACATACATATGTTTGACTCCAATTACTCACCAAATTATTCTACTCTACTAATACTGAATATTAACCTATTGGGATCATTGGGGCCTTTTGGCTTTCAATTGTTAAGCTCTTTGGTTCGAGGTAGAAAATATGGGTATAAGTGGCTATGGTTCTTGAATTGAGGTGATTACGCCAAAATTTGAATGATAGGCGTTTGAAACAATGAATTCACCTCTAAGGAGTTTAATAAACTATTAGGGGTGTGCACGGGTCGGTTCGGTTCGGTTTTAGCCAAAAACCGAACCGAACCGAATATATCGGTTTTTGTAAAATTAAAAACCGTGTATGTCGGTTTTTTATCGGTTCGGTTTCTTTCGGTTTCGGTCCGGTTTCGGTTTTTTTCGGTTCGGTTTCGGTTATTTTTCGGTTCAAGTGTCAATATATATTCAAGTTGTACAAACAAAAGAATACAATTACAATTACTTTCACTACTTACTAATGCAATGAAAATATAAAATCTTTAATTTCATAGGACTTAACGTAATTTAGATGATGTATTATGCTTCATTTTGTTTTCCTACTTTCATCTACCACATTATTAAAACCATGAACTCAAGTAAATTTTTACTTACTAAATAAATAAAATACGATGTCTCAATTTATGAAAAAATGCTTAGAATGAGACAAGTAATTGAAAGATAGAAAATAAATATTAGGGTAAAATAATACATATATTATATAAAATGAAGTCATTTTATAGTTTCGGTTCGGTTCGGTTTTTCGGTTCGGTTATTTACCTTCCCACCATACCGAATCGAATAATTCAGTATTTCAAAAATAAAACACCGTATATGCGGTTTGCTATTCGGTACGGTTTCAAACGGCTCGATTTTTTGGTTTTTCGGTTCGGTTTTTCGTTTTTTTCGGTTTTTTGCTCACCCCTATAAACTATACTATCAAGATTACAAAAGTTGATTACTTTTTCTCTTAAGATAATGGATCTAACTTTCAAAATAATTCAACAACTAGTCCTTTTTCTCTCTTCTAGTCTCTTCTCCTTCTCCTTTTTTTTTTTTTTTTTTTTTTTTTTTTTCCAAAGAGGAAGAAGAAGGTATTTTAATCTTTGCAAACAAACACCAAGGGATAATTGTTTTTCAAGAATCTCCATCTATTCTACCTTATCAAGTAATGGCTAAAAGAAAGAAAACCATTTCTTCAAGGCTCAAATCAAGGTTCTACGGATAATTTCGATAAAATGTCGGCTTGAAAGGTTCAAACGGTTCAAAGAAGCTCCAAATCATATCCCAAATCACTCACTACTCAATACGTCGTATTGTAAATTTCCTAAGGTGAGCTCTAAAAACTGAACATAGCATGATCAAACATAAATTAGTTCCAAATTTAAAATACAAAACGTTCAACAAAAGCAATGCACAAAGTGTGATTCCTAGCAATTATTTGCTTCTAAGTTCCATAAACAAACATCTAATTCTTATACAACAAACAAGGTCATCTCTCATCATCATAACTCACCGATGCATCCGACTCAAGTAGTTTTTTTTTCATTTAAAAAAAAACGCCAAAAGCAATAAAAACATCTGAAATAAAAACCTAAGACATGCAAACTAAAGCAAATAAATCACAAATAATTTTTTTTCTACCCCCAAACTTAAAATTTTCGTTGACCTCAACGAAATTAGAACAAAGTTTAAAGGATAGAATACACCTGACTAGTCGGAGTCGATGTGATCGGGGCGCTCCTCCCTATCTCTCTCATGTTCCTCGCCGTCGGAATGGTTGGGTACGGGCTCAAGAATCAGTGCCACATCCCAAGTGCCTCCACCGTGTTGACCTTATGCTCGACGATCGCCAACCGGCCGGTTCCTCGTGAGTAACATCTTTCGCTCGATCTTCCTTCAAAATCATCGATCGGCATGTGAACTCGAGGCTTCGTGGTCGTTTCTCGCTTGTGGTTGAGGAGCGGCTTCAAATTCAGCCAAGGCTTGTGGCTCATCGTGGACTGCTTCTTTGAATTGTGAGGCCGCAAAATTGGCAATTGGCTTCCGGATGTTGAGTTCTATGTCGTTCGAGTTCTTGGGGACTTTCTCTTGTTTAGACAACCCCATGACGAGGATAGGGAAGAAGATTTACTTTTGATTTGTCGTGCATGGTCCGCCATAGTTGATCGTAAATAATGGAACCGACATAGATCGACTTCCCCGTGATGATGTAATTTGCAACAACACATCGTCCGTGGTTGATCCGACTAAAAGAGGTAGTCGGAATCACGTTGGCGCAAATGAATGTCAACCACGTTTTGCCTTCGTAGTTGATTCTCTTCCAACTTAGCTTGTACATCTTCTTATGTGGGTATTCAAGCCACTTCGAATGCCCATCACATAACACCTCACCAATTTGATCCTTGGTGACTTTGTCGTGCATCACATCTCAATTGTGACCTAAGTAGCGGAGACGGTAGTATTGGTTGATGTCGTCCGTTGTCCACCCGACATATATGTTCCGTACCACACTTGTGGAATACTTGGGAGTTTTGAGTACCAATGTATGAATGTAAAATTCTCGGATGATCGAGATATTGTCGGTGTGCTCCGGTACACACAACTTTTGCCACCCTCGTGTGATGATTTCCTGATTAAGGTTGGCAAAGTGTCGTAGGGTGATTGTCAAGGCTCGTTCCGTGATGACATTCTTCTTGGTTTGTTGGTGGAATAGGGCGGCAACTCCTCCGACGCTAAAAGCTTCTATGCCGGGTTGGGGAACCAACGTTTCTTTGGTGGATCATTTCTTTCCTTTCCCTTTTTTCGAAGAGGATGCGTCGCCCGTGCGACCTCGCTTGTTGGAAGACATAATTGGAAGGCTCAAAAAAGATTTGGTAAAAATTGGACGAGAATCGAACCCCAAACTTGGTTGGAGATATTGATCGAACACCTTGTGGGTGATTGAGACAAAGTAGGAGAAGGGTTTGAGAATTTGTGGCAAAGAAATCTGATTTTTCCTTTTTTTTTAATACGCCCAATCTTTGTTTCAGACAGCCGTCCCGAAAGTTGAACTAATTTTCGGACAACCGTCTCAAAAGCCGTGAGTTGGTTTTGAAGTCTGGGCTTTCGGACGGCCGTCCTGAAAATTGAACTAATTCTCGGATGGCCGTTTTTCTTTTCCCTTCTATTTTCGGACGGCCGTCTAAAAATGCGTGGGTTGGGCTTTTCCCTGCTTGAACTCGGACGACCGTCTGGAATTTCTCTTGTATTTTAGGACGGCCGTGTGGAACCTCTAATTACAATTTTGACCCTGAAAAATAAAAATCAAATAAATAAAGAAAAATGAATGCCTATAAAAACAAAACTTAACATTAAAGAAAAAAAACACGAAAATCAATAAAGCTCATGTTGCCTCACGAGAAGTTCTAAGTTTAGAGTCTTTAGCCGGACGTTGCTTCTTTATTTTCAAGCAAAAGTGACCGAAGTCACTTGACCATCTTCACTATCTCCCCAGTAAGGCTTTAGCCGACTTCTTTTCACTTTGAACGTGCGATCCGAATCACGCTCCTTTATCTTGACTACTTCGTGAGGAAGAATTTCTTGGACAATGAACGACTCCGACCACTTTGATTGGAGCTTGTTTTGGGAATAACCAAAAATGGGATTTGCATAATGACACCAATTGTCCCTTGTGAATTTTTCATTTGCCTATATCCTTATGACCCCAATAGCTTGCATAGGCCTTCTCTTGTGGCTTGTTTGGCTCTTTGGGTGGCAACATCCGTTCTTTGGGGTCCTCATTGCCGTAAAAATCCCAACTCTTTGGACGATCCTTTGGAAGAATTGTGGTTGAGTCCACAAAACAAACTTGGTAATGTCTACTCATGTTTTTGCCATCGTCTTATGCACTCAAAGATGCTTCCCAAGGGTCTAAGATCAAAACATCAAAATTTCCAATATTTGTAAGATCCATAGTATCAATAGCAAAACAAGCATTATTATCACATGGATTTTTATTTGCACTAAAAACATTAAATTTGATCGTTTGATCATGCACCGTCATCGTAAGATCACCACTAGCACAATCAATTAGAGTTCTCAACGTGGCTAAAAACGGTCTCTCTACAATAAGAGGTATCTCCCTATCCTATCCATATCGAGTACAACAAAATCAATACGGAAGATAAATTTGTCAACTTTTACTAGCACATTCTCTAAAATACCTTTTGGGTAAGATAAAGACCTATCGGCTAATTGAACAGTTATATTCGTCGGTTCAATCTCACCTAATCCAAGACTTTTATAAGTAGAATAATGCATAAGATTAATGCTAGAGCCTAAATCCATGAGCGATCTAATTTTTTTTTACTACCGATAGTACAAGGGATAGTAAACTTACCTGGGTCGCCGAGTTTTTGTGGAAGGGGCCGAGTAAGAATTGCACTGCATTGCTCGGTGAGTTGGATCATCTCATTCCCTTGCAATTTATTTCCCTTTGTTACGTGGTCTTTGAGAAATTTCACCCACTTTGGCATCTTTTGAAGTGCTTCGATGAATAGGATATTTATTTGATTTTCCTTGAGCTATTCCAAAAAGCCCTAGTATTCGGCCTAACAAATCCCAATTTAATTTAATTATTAAAATGAATCCAAATTTAATTTGTAAGGTCAAAATATTCATGATACTCAATTCATGATTTAGAAGCCTAGGTCAAAAAACCAACACCAAATCTCGGATTGACTAATTGTATATTATACTTTTAATCCATGTTTAAACATAAGAAAAGGAAAATAAGCGTGTCTACTTTGAATTTATAGATTTCTTGCGTTCCAAGACCAATTATAACAGGATTTGTCTACATTTTTCGTATGCTATTATTTTATAATGAATATTGAGTTAATCCGTAGATTATTTATTAATTTAGATGGTGTTTGCAAAAGCTTATTTAAAAGTATAAGTTAGTGATTGTGAGTTGACTTGATATGAAGTACTTAATTCTAAAAGTTGTGGTTGTGTATCGAGCTTTTTCTTTAGAAACGTTTGAGGATAAGGAATCGGTGGGGGCCTATGCAATCACTGTTGATGACGGTTCTTCTTGAATTGCTTTTTTTTTTTTTTTTCTTTCTGCAAGCTCTCTTTGTTTCTTGATTGTCGTGTTTCTCTTCTCCTTATGTGGGGCTTCTTCTAATTACTTCCCATTTTTCAGGGTGACTGCTTGGCAAGTTTCGGCCTCGATCTTTTTATTTTGCAATCTTTGGGGTTATGGTATCGGTTCGACTCATTCGGCTACAATTGCTTGCGGTTTGCTTTGAATTTCTTTATTTTCCCCGATCTTTAAATTGATAGCGTGGCAAGTCTCAATTTTTTTCTTTTGAGGGGTCTTCCGTATTCGATGGTAATGCTCATGCGGGTCGGTTTTCTTGATTCTATGCTAGTTGTACAAGTTGAGTTTCTAGGTTGCGGAACGAGGCTTGAGTGGCGGTCATAAATTGGGCAAACACCTCATCAATGTGTAAGTTGTGGGCCGGTGGATTGTTGCCCTGATTCTGGAATTGGCTTTGAGGTCATTGGTATCCTTGGCCTTGTTGATTGCCTCCGTATTGCCCCTATGATCTCCACCCTTGATTTTGAAATTGGCGAGGCGCATTGTTGACATAGTTGAGTGATTCCACATCTCGTTGGCATTGTAATGTGTAGTGATTTTCCCCGCAAATTTCACAGCATTGAGAATTCACGGCTTGGACTTGTTGTGGTGGGTTTGCCTTGATGTACTGTAAAATGAGCTGATTCTGTTAAGCAGTTTGGGTCACTTGAACTTCAAGGGCCGTAATTGCATCTAATTCCAAAACTTCTGAACCTTCTTGGCTCCACTAATCATCTTTTCGCTTGATTTTGGAAACATGTTATGTGCAATCTGATCCAACATAATAAATGCATCAGGT
The DNA here is from genome assembly GCF_056151865.1 of Erythranthe guttata. Taxonomy (NCBI): domain Eukaryota; kingdom Viridiplantae; phylum Streptophyta; class Magnoliopsida; order Lamiales; family Phrymaceae; genus Erythranthe; species Erythranthe guttata. Next base: position 5,267,247 of record NC_142543.1, on the reverse strand, counting down.
ATAGCTTGACTCATAAAACTACCTCCAGTTCATGCATCTAATACAATTATTGCATTCTCATTAATTCCTTGGTAAAAGATGTGGATTTTTCGTCATTTCTCCACTCCGTGAGTTGGACATTGCCTTAAAGGGTTTTGAATCTCTCCCACGCCTCGAATAATGCTTCCCCTTGATCTTGGACGAAATTGTAAATTTCTCGTCATATTCGTTCATCCTTCTCTGCTGAGCTGTAAACTTTCATTAAAAGTTTTAGGAGTTGAAACCATGACGAGATGGAGTGAGGGGCTGGGGACATCAACCACTGGCGAGCTTTTCCTTGCAAGGAATGTTTGAAGATAATCAATTGAAGTGCCTCTTGGGAAGCGCCGTTTTAACGATGGGAGTTGTAGGTATCGAGAAAATTAACAATATGAGGATGCGGATCTTCACATGACAATCCACTAAATAACCCGTTATTTTGGAACATCGTCAAAAGGACTTACTTGATCTCGAAATTATGCACATCGATAGGTAGATACTGGATGCTTGGGCAGAATCCATCAAGAATAGGGATTATGTAGTCCTGGAAAGCCTGATTATCGCCTTCTGGCGGTAGTAATGGACGTCGTGGAATTGGTGGTTGATCATGGATTCGACCTCCCGTAGCATGAGCAAATACCCTTCTTCATCTCGTAGCTGATTATCTCTCATTATGTTGTTTTCGCGTTGAAATCTCCTAACTGATCGAAAAGTGCGTTTGATTTATGGGCCAAACGATTCTCTATCGAGATTGAGTCTCCTGCGCATAAAACGGTACCTAAAATAAAAATAAAAAGAAAATTAAAATTAAAATTAAATTGGGTGAATCGTGAAAATTGTTCAAATCTAGACCTAGAATAAAATAAATAATTAAGATATTCCCCGGCAAAGGCGCAAAAAACTTGTTGGTGGTTTTACCCACACGCAACGCACGTATCGAACAAGTAATATAATGAATATTTAAGTCCAAGTATCGATCCCACATAGATTATTTAATAACCTAATCCTGGTCGCCAAATTCTACCAACTATTATCAAGCCCACCATACACAGTCAAAAGTTGATTAATACTTATAAATTAAACTAAATTAAATTAAAGCAAATTAAACAAGCAAGAACAAGAAAACAATTAAACACGAAGATTAATCAGAGAAAACAAGCCTAAGATTCGATTCTTCTCCTTATGTAATTATTAATTTCCCAATTTCTTCAATTATGCAATTTATTAAATCGGATTACTAACCTAAGATGCTAAATTAATCATAACCCACTTTCGCGTTTATTACGATTCTAATACTCTAGATTCAATTACTGTATTCCTACATAATTAATTCTAGAACACATCATGAAGCACAAATCTCCATAATGGCTACCTAAGAGATTAACGATATTCCTGTGTTAATACTACAAAGTCTCTTCTACCCATGTTCTAATTTTTAACTCGATCTTCCGATTCATGCGATTAACTATAACATAAAAGCACATAAAGTGGCAGTTCATGCACTTAATAAAACAAGTAGAAGAAATAATCCGGAGTTAAAACTTGCATAAAATTATGGAAAATGATTCATAAATCCCACATTGGGTTCAATATAAAATCCTAGAATCAAGACTTTAGCTACGAATGATTAAATTTAAAGCAAAATAATAATTCATAAAAAGATAAACTATGCTTGGAGTCTTCAAATTCTTCGTCTTCGTTATTGCTTCTTTGATCTTGAAATTGCGTAAAAAAAGGACTCCGAATTGTGGGCTTGAGATTGCTTTTTATAAGGTGGGAAAAATTGGGGAAAAGGCAATTTCCTTGTAAATTTTGGAAGTTTCTTTACCGCACAGTTTTTCCTTCTCGGATGTTTGACTTCTCCAATTTTTGCCCATCTTTTTTTTTGTAAATTGTAGTTTTGAGCCTCAATTTATTCAATTCTTCAATTTGTGCCTGAAACACAATAAATCAAAACTTTAAGAACCAATTATCAATAAAAATATACCAAAAAATCCAATTAAAAGATGTGATTAAGCGTAAGAATATACACTTAAGAGTCCTCGGTGGAACTCAGGGACATGTCACAATACAACTGGTCCTCTAGTGAAGTCACGGTAATGTCTGGGTCTTAAGGACTAATGGTGTACAACTATATCATAGAGATCTATACTCCATTATTGAGAATTACTTAGAGATTTCTAGGATGAGGGAGTTCAGTGAACTCATCAACTTATGAGCACACACTTATGTATGCCGATATCACAATACCATTTACTGATGAGACGCAGTACACATACACTAAGTGCTAGTCACGAATGGAAAATGCCGATATCCTCATTATTGGCATAACCCGTTGACTAGGAACATGGTTTAACAGTTAATTTACTTAACTAAGCATCTCATGATCCTACTTGATCAAATATAAGTAATTATAATAACTGCAAAGACTATATCTATGTTTATGTAATTAACAAAGATATAGAATACCAAAAAGTGTTTTATCGTTAATACAAAAAATAATTATTTATTACAATACTAAATGAAAGACCACAACCACAAGTTGGCTTGTTGATCACCTACTCCAACAAAATTAGCATCACTAAAACCATAAAGAGAGATCGGACTTTGATGGAGATATTGAAGGCCAAAATGTTATGTGCCTTTCATGTATCGTAGTATTCTTTTGACAACCTTCCTGTGAATCATAGTTGGATTGTTTAAGTGTTGACAATCACGATTGACGGCATGAGAAATGTCTGGTCGGGTGAATGTCAAATATTGTAAAGCACTGACAATGCTTTGATAGGTAGACATATCGACAGGGTTTTCACCAGCCAACTCTTTGTCGGTGAGAACTACCGTGGTTGAAATATATGAACTTTCAAGCATTTTTGTTCTTGAAAGAATGTCGGATATATACTTGGCTTGAGATAAAAAAAACTCCAACAGAAAAATGTTTGATCTCCACGCCGAGAAAATAGTGCAATGGGCCAAGATTCTTTATGGAGAATTCTTAACCCAACTTATTAATAAGAGTGTTCATAAATTTTTTTTTCTGCAATAAGAACATCATCAACATAAATAAGAAAAATAATTATTAGCTCGCCATCACGATATATGAACAAAGACGAGTCAGTCTTGCTGTAGAAACCAAGGTGGAGTAGGTATTGTGAAAAACGGTTGAACCATGCACGTGGGGCTTGTTTTAAGCCGTATAAAGAATATTTAAGCAAACAAACATGATTGGTTAAGTCATTATTAATGAATCCCGGGGGTCGTTCCATGTAAACATTTTCTTTAAGATTGAGATTGCCTCGTAAGAACACATTCTTGACATCAAGCACGCATATTCCAATTGAGAGATAGAGATAGTGCGATAACTAATCGGATCGTCGTCGGTTTGAGTACTGGGTTGAATGTTTACTCAAAATCAAGTCCGGGTATTTGAGTAAATCCTTTGCCACTAAACGAGCTTTGAAGCGATAAGTTGTTCCATCTTCCCGGTATTTAATTCTATATACCCATTTTGAAACAACCACATTGACATCAGGTGGTCTTGCAACCAAGTCCCATGTATGGTTGTCGTGAAGAGCTTGTAATTCCTCTTCCATAGAAATGAGCCAACGTGAGTACTTAAGAGCTGATTTTAAGGTTTTAGGTTCCGTTGAAGTGGAAGCAAGAAGACAATAATCATTGAGATAAACTGGTGGACGGTGTTCTCGAATAGGCCTTTGATCACTAACATCTTCTTGTAAATTTGTATTAGTGGGTGAGATTGGAGAAAGTCCCTATGTCTAAGTCTTCAACTAATGGATTTGGTGGTCTTGGATTATTATCCATAATATATTCACTATCCATCGAGCTATTAATATTTGAAGTATTCAATTCTTGTTGATCGACGTTGTCGATAAATGAATCTTGATTTCTTTGAATAGTTTGTTCATCATTTGTGAGCGGGGAATTTGTAGCCTTATGTAAATCTGCACAAATAAGGGAATTATAACAATATTTATTCTTAGGAATATAATTATCCATACCGAATGAGTTTAGCCACATATTTTGATCAATTGAGTCCCTTGAGTTGATTCACTCATCGAAAGAAGGAAACTCACTCACCACCAACTCGGATGATATAGGGGTTTGACGTGCTGGTCTATATGGGAAAATTTCTTCATTTAAAACAACATGCCGTGAGATCAAGGTTGTGAAAAGCGATAATCAGGTCGGAGGCGGTTAGGCTCTGACTCACGATTAATTGGTACGGTGGTCATTACTCGGTAATAAATCGATTTTTAAAATTTAATATAATATATTTCTAAATATTATTTATAAATACTCAAAAAATATATAAAAAGATAGTTAAATATAGTTATATCTCCATAATGTATATATCCTAATAACATAATAAAAATTTAATAATAATAAGATCATAATACATAAATATCCTTATAAATTATAAATAAAAAGGCAACTTTTTTGAATTTAAATTTATTCTTCATCATTCTTGGCGTACATCACTAGGTTCTTTAACAATAACAGTTAACATAAATAAAATACAACATAAACTCATATTTTTTTTATTAAAATCCCAATTTTTATTTTGAAAAATAAACAATAAAAAAAATAACCGATTTTTAACCGATTTTTGCCATCGAAGTTTGACCTGCCTTAAAGGTTTGACCGCCTCAGACCTCCTCAATCTGTCTCAGACCGTCTAAAACCGTCTCACAGGAAAAAACCATCTTTTCTAACCTTTAAGGCGGGACAGCCTCACCAAAATCGTAAAGGTTTGGGACAGCCTCCACCTCGAAGACCGATTAATCGACCCCCTCGGGCGATTTTTTGAACACTGCGTGAGATGTAGACTTGTTTCATTTTTGGCTCAAGACATCGATACCCTTTATGAATGGGGTTGTACCCAATAAATGCACATGGGTATGTTTTCTTTGTGAACTTAGATCCTCTACGGTGTCGCAATGATGAGAAACATTGACATCCCAACACCCGCAAGCCACTATAATTCGGATGCCGTTTGTAAAGATTGTAATACGAACTTTCATTTTGTAACGTCGAGGATGACATTCTGTTAATCAGATATACCGCACTAGAAAAATATTCAACCCAAAGAGACAATGGCATATTAGCATGAAAAAACATAGTTAGTCCAATTTCTATTATATGGCGATGCTTCCTTTCTGCCACTCCATTTAGTTTCGGAGTTCGTGGACATGATACATGTAGTTCAATTCCACTATTTCGAATATGATCACGAAAAATCTTTGAATTGAATTCTCCTCCACCATCACACTGAAAAATCTTAATGCGCCTATCAAATTGGTTTTCCACTAATTTTTGAAATTTTGAAAAACAATCAAAAAAATTAGATTTTCTTTTTAAAGGGTAAAACCATGTGAATCTTGAATAATCATCGATAAAAACAACATAAAATCGACACCCTTGGTTTGAAGTAAAGGTGCAGGACCCCAAAGATCACAATGTATCTTTTCAACATGATATATTGAGATTTTATTTGATAGCTGAAAAGGTAACTTACAATTTTTTTCCCATTTGGTAACTAGTACATATAGATGATTTAGTCACCCAATCTGTAATATTAATAATTTTATTTTCCTTCAAGATGAAAATGATCTTTGAGTTTGGATGCCCAAGTCGTTGATGCCATAATATTGAAGAAGAACCGCCTTTTCTTATTGCACTTAGAGCCTGTTGAGAGATGTCATCTAGAGCATAGAGATGTCCTCTTTTATGCCCTCTTGCTATTATTCTTTGCTGACGATCCTTAACAACAAAGTCTTTAGCCAAGAATTCAGAAGTAAATTTTTCCACAGATAACAAATTCTTTTTCAAATCACGAACTACAAGAACATCTTTAGCTTCAATTTTCCTTATTATGTATTAATATATACATCACCAGTGTGGGAAATAGGCAAACACTCACCATTTCCAACGTAAATAACATCTTGACCCAAGTAAGGTTTCGGAGAAGAAAGTTTAATTGCACATTTGTCATATGAGAGGTAGTCTCCGAGTCGATATAAAATGATTGGTTATCACTGACGTTCATTGATGTTCATGGCTGCGAGATCTTGAGGCAGGTCTGCAGTTTGATACGAGTAATCAAATCTGTGCCAACAATCAATTGCTTCGTGATTCGGTTTTTGGCAAATCTGACAAATAGTTTTCTCATTTTTGTTTGAAGTAAGAGAGATGTGGTGTGTCGGTTCCATTTGACCATTGCGGTTGTTGTTATTAGATTGTGGACGATTCGCGTAAATATTTTGCCTCTCGAGCTGAGTGTTGTAGAATGTTCGGCTGGAGTAAATCCTCGACCACTCGAATTGAATCGTCCTCCACGGCTTCCTCGACCACGTTCATTGTGACTGTAGAAGTCTTGTTCAGGTTCGAGAAAACATTTTTTCCTCATCTCGTAATGCCCCTAAGGATTGTTCATGCTCTTGAAGTGCCAAAACAAATTGGCTGGATAAAGAGGCTTTGTCAACATAACCAGCCAAAATTTTTCATATTTGGGTCCAAGGCCATTTGCAAATCTGAAAACTTTATCAAGATCACTTACTGACTTTTTGATAGGAGTAAGATTGTTTCATATCCACTTAATTCTTAGAGGTACTCATTTAGGGATCGTGAGCTCTTTTTGATGGCCATGAACATATTTTTCATGTTTCCTTATTTCTCCATCGGAATCGGGAGAAGCTGTTCTTCAAGAGATTTCCAGAGTTGACGAGCCGCTTCTGCATCAAAGTTTGATGATAAAATCTCTTCATTCATGGTTCCACAAAGCCATGAAAGAAGCAGACCATCATTGATGATCCATGCTGCATAAACCGGATTTGGGCTCGTCTTGCCTTCGTTGTTTTTTTGATTTCTTCCGAGATGATAAAATACACCTAAACTGCGAATAAAATAGGTGATTTGAGAATGTCACATAAGATAACTAGTGGTACTTCGTTTATTGAAATAAGACTGGAATAATGATGGACTGATTGGATGGTATGCTGAGGTTCATCGGTTTTTTTTTGCGGAAGATGTGATTTCAAGGCTTGAGTTTGGCTCTGATACTATGAGAAGTTTTGGAGAATAGCATATAAGTGATTTTATTATTATTTTTCTTTTTACTATTTTATGAGTGATACAACTACTATTTATATACAAGGTATTCCACATCTAAAGATATTATAATATACATAAATATTAGTAGTCTAAATTTGCGGCTGTGTCAATAGCATTTTAGTTGCCACTTATTTCTTAATTCTTCTTCCATCTGCCCATAATTATGGGAGGATAACAATCTTTGATTGCTGTGATTTATTTAAGGAGCATGGAAAATATTATTTTCCTCAACAAGCTCTATCTACAAAGGCATACATGTTTTGCATGAAAGTCTCTAAATTGGGATAAACATCGCCAACAAGACGATCGAAAGAGGTAGCATCATCATCAAAAGGAACTAAAATATGAGATGGAATCTTTATGTTATCGTCAAAAATAAAAGGCTCAACACCATTCCCAATTCTAAGCAATAAATCTATAAAATTGGGATCTTCTTTAGTCCGCATACTCTGGCACAGTTGCATACACTATTCTCTAATCGCTCAATATTAATGATTGAAAACGTCCCCACTAATAATGACCCTAAAACAACATATTTATAAGTCTCAAGAGACCCAATATAACAACGAAAATAACCCCTAATTTATCTATATAGAAATAACCAAATAAACTAAAAGTAATCCAAATCAGCCTCTAAATAGCACGAAATAAATTGTTCAATATTAAAATACAAACAATAATAATAATCTTATTTTCCAATTCATGTCTTCTCGGCCGGATGACTAGATGGCTCAAGTCCTTGACCTCGGCTTGTCTGACGACATGCTTCATCAACTCGCTCCAGTTGAGCTCTAGTGGGACCGTACTATGCGTCATTAGTTCTTCCTTTCGGAGCTCGTCTTTCACTAATTTAAGCACGGAGGCTTCAATCCGCGTGGCACGAGCTCGCGTAATTGGTCATCTTGGCACATACAACTCATTCGAATCATCAACTCTTTTATCCAGCTCGCTACTAGCTCGAATACCTAGCTGGTTCATATCAATAAATCAATAGAATCATTCCAATATCATAACTAGAAATGTAGCATGTAAACATGGTGTATGTGTTTCGATGTAGTAGCTGGTATGTTGTGATGAATACATATATAGTACGAGTGTGTGTTATGTCAGTTATGTTTGACTAATCTTAGAGTACACTTGTGTAACTGGCATGTTTATAAAAGGGTCTTACACCAGTTTATTTCATAAGCTTTAAATTGCACTGCATTTTGTATTTGAAAGGAAAATGAATAGGTACTCTCAAATTTTATTGCTCGTTTATACAGTCGTTTATTATGACGTTTATTGAGGGCGTTACAAGAAATCTTTAAGTGGTTCTGTATTATCGAGTAGAGAGTTCTATGGTGTATTTGTGCACCATTAAACTTTTGGACCTATATCTCACCATGGCATCGCTAGAGGACCAACTGTGTCCTGACTTGTCCTTGAGTCTGGTCGAAAACCGCTCTAAGGGCCAATGTTCGCACAATCCAAAATGTAGTGTAAAGTCTGTGCATTGTACTAGGGGATTCGAGCACTTCATTAGTCATGGATGTCCTGTGTGTTCTGATGGTTTATAATCCATGGAGCATCTACCTAGAGTTGATAATGGGGTGATTAGGGAAATGAGTTTCTCTAAGTTTCATACTAACGGGTTATATTACCTAGAACATTCGCATTGTTATTGGACAATGATAGAGGTCTTGGTGGACCAGTGCCTCTAGTTCAATCGGGACATATGCGTCGGAGGGATTGTATTATATGCTAATTATATCACACTGTTCTTGTAGGCTATTCATTTTTATCAAGGGAATCATGATGTGTAGTTGCTAGACGCCAATCTTGATTCGTTGGACATTCACTGATTTGATCGGCGTTTAAGTTAAGATGAGTTTTATCTTGATTGGGACACTAGGGACGAGTGCGTTTAAAGACAATGTGTTTTTTGAATCACAAAGAGTTGTGAGCCCACGTCTAATTTATACCTGAACCATAGGGGGTCACACTTCTCGTGTGCTAGAGATCCATGAATACAATGAGCTAAGACCAAATCGTTAATCATTGTATAATCGGAGGTCCACATGATAGGGTCCAAGGTTCGTAATTGTTGATTATAGATTTGAATAAATAGAGATAAATATATTTTAGGAAATTTAGTGAACTTTCTTAATTGGCATAGTTTCCCGATTTGGCACGTGCAATGAATTGGAAAGTTCTAATTTTGGAAATTAGAAAATATCAATAGACAATCGTACTGATGAGAATTTAATGCTCGTCACAAATATGTAATTGTTATACTTATCTAAGCGATCGTTTGTTAGAAACAAAGCGAGTGAGGGCATGGGCCTAACAGCTTAATGGACCAAGTCCATGACATAAGGCCATTAGGGTTGAGAACCTTAGTAACAATACAACTTAAAGATGAGCTAAAATGAGATTTTCAACTCTCTTAAGCCCTAGTCGTCTGCCGCTCTCCCTTGGTTGTTGCCCCGCAATCATGCTACTGCGCCGCCGACCCTCCCCTTTTTTTCTCTTGTTTTTCCTTTTGTTATACTCTAGCCTCTATGTATCAAGTGTTGTAAAAGAGGTGGATGGAATCATATAAGGTGGAAATCTAATTGGTGGAGAAGAAAAACGTGCAATCGTCGTCTTCCCAGGCTGCACACACTATCACTGTTACTCTTGTTCTTGTTGTCCACGTGCAGCACCTAGGTCCAATTCTCTTCGGTGATCGTTCAATTCCATTCTTGAATCTCACGCTTCAAGGGTAAGAATCGAAACTCTTCGCAAACATCAATTTATAATATGATTACGTGATTTGTTGTTCGTGAAATAAATGATTCCATTGATTAGATGACCTCATTGTATAATTAGTTTCGATTCATTAATAGTAATTTAATTTTGAATTAAATCATATAAATAGGCATGCTTGTTATATGGAAGCGATAACGTACGAAATTAATCATTACGTGCGTATATGTATGATACAGTGTTTTCATTTTCTTATAAAAACAAATTGTTTCCATTGCGTAAACGTGTATCGATTTCCATCCAATGCTTCTTCATCAATTGCATCTGCAACACCTTATTTTACCAGCAGAGCCTTGATTCTCCTAAAGTCATCATCTCCATTGAATTCCTCAAGATCAAATTTTGCAGAGCTCATACTTGTGACTGTATGCAGTAGCTCCTCCAATCTGATTCGATTAGAACCTTTATAGTCAAGATCTGAGATGATCTTCGTCTCCCATCATTGATTTGATTATTCCAGAACACCAACTCTTTAAAATTTTATGTTCACCGTTACAATTGTTGTGAAATTGAGTTGTAGAAGAGTAAAACAAACAAAATTGCACACACGCAGAAACAAAAGATTTGCACATGCAGAGAACACACGTGTAATGTGGTTCGGATTAGGATAGCCCTATATCCACGTGGCAACAATAACTGGATTTTCATTCAAGGATGAAAGCGATGGATCTTACACCACACGATACACAGACTAAAGCTCTCAGAAAACCCTAACAATGGGAACTATGGTTTTTAGGCTTATTATGTTCTCTCTGTTGGCACAGCGGAAGATCGATAAAATGGATTTGCCCTTTGATATGGAAGAATATTGATGATAAAGAAGACAAAGAAGATGAACAAACAAGAATGGATTTTTTAGGGGACAATTGAGCTGCTGCTCTTTAATTTGTTTTTCTTGATATTCCAAATACTAGTACATGGAGTATTTAAAAGAAGATAAGTCTCCAGAGAATTCTCCACATTAATGATGGAAGATGAAACGTGCTATTCTAGATAAATCTAAAATATTCATTTTTAAGATTACAAATTAACTTTTAACACCCTTGCTTAATTTGTAATCTTCAACTGAGCCTTGTGCTTCTCCAATTTCTCCAAACTCACGGCTTTTGTTAAGATATCAGCTGGTTGGTCACTTGTGCCAATGAACTCCATACGTACTTCTTCGTTGCTAACCAAGTCTCTTATATAATGGTGTCGTAGTTCAATATGCTTGGAACGAGCATGAAAAACTGGATTTTTGGCCATTGATATAGCAGATTTATTGTCGCAAAAGATCACCGTGGCCTCCTTTTGCTTAAGTTGTAAATCGGCAAGAAGTCTTCTTAACCAAACCGCCTCACAAGCCGCATCAACCGCTGAAATGTATTCCGCTTCGGATGATGAAAGAGCAACTGTTTGTTGCTTTCTTGAGCTCCATGAAATCACGTTTGAGCCAAGGCAAAAGATATACCCCGAAGTGCTTTTGCGATCATCTAGAGCGCCCGCCCAATCGCTATCCGTGTAGCCAATTAAATTGCATTCTTTCTCCTTCTTAAACAAGATACCTTGCTGCTTAGTTCATTGGAGATACCGAAGTATCTGTTTCGCTGCTGCATAATGATTTGAACTTGGATCGTTCATGAATCTAGACACAACACTTACCGGAAAAGCAATATCAGGCCTTGTGTGTGTAAGATAAATGAGTGATCCAACTAAACTTCTGAAAAGAGTAGCATCCGCCTTTTCCGAACCATCAAGTTGTTGTAGCTTTTCATTCATAACCATAGGCGTAGCTACTGGTTTGCATTTTGCCATATGAAACCTTTTCAACAAATCTTCGACATATTTTTCTTGCGAAAGAAAAATTTGTCCCTTGCTTTGCTTAACTTGGATTCCCAAAAAATACTTCATCA